>NW_008708707.1:1725679-1739594 GCF_000327385.1 Lottia gigantea | reverse complement strand
CTATTGGAGTTGGAATGAGATAAATCTAATAGGAGTTGGAATGGGATAAATCTAATAGGAGTTGGAATGGGATAAATCTAATTGGAGTTGGAATGGGATAAATCTAATTGGAGTTGGAATGGGATAAATCTAATTGGAGTTGGAATGGGATAAATCTAATTGGAGTTGGAATGGGATAAATCTAATAGGAGTTGGAATGGGATAAATCTAATTGGAGTTGGAATGGGATAAATCTAATTGGAGTTGGAATGGGATAAATCTAATTGGAGTAGGAATGAGATAAATCTAATTGGAGTTGGAATGAGATAAATCTAATTGGAGTTGGAATGGGATAAATCTAATAGGAGTTGGAATGAGATAAATCTAATAGGAGTTGGAATGGGATAAATCTAATAGGAGTTGAAATGGAATAAATCTAATAGGAGTTGGAATGGGATAAATCTAATTGGAGTTGGAATGGGATAAATCTAATTGGAGTTGGAATGGGATAAATCTAATTGGAGTTGGAATGGGATAAATCTAATTGGAGTTGGAATGGGATAAATCTAATAGGAGTTGGAATGGGATAAATCTAATTGGAGTTGGAATGGGATAAATCTAATTGGAGTTGGAATGGGATAAATCTAATTGGAGTTGGAATGGGATAAATCTAATTGGAGTTGGAATGGGATAAATCTAATAGGAGTTGAAATGGGATAAATCTATTTGGAGTTGGAATGGGATAAATCTAATAGGAGTTGGAATGGGATAAATCTAATAGGAGTTGGAATGGGATAAATCTAATTGGAGTTGGAATGGGATAAATCTAATTGGAGTTGGAATGGGATAAATCTAATTGGAGTTGGAATGGGATAAATCTAATTGGAGTTGGAATGGGATAAATCTAATAGGAGTTGGAATGGGATAAATCTAATAGGAGTTGAAATGGAATAAATCTAATAGGAGTTAAAATGGAATAAATCTAATAGGATTTGGAATGAGATAAATCTAATTGGAGTTGGAATGGGATAAATCTAATTGGAGTTGGAATGGGATAAATCTAATTGGAGTTAAAATGGAATAAATCTAATAGGATTTGGAATGAGATAAATCTAATTGGAGTTGAAATGGGATAAATCTAATAGGAATTGGAATGGGATAAATCTAATAGGAGTTGGAATGGAGATAAATCTAATAGGAGTTGAAATGAGAATAAATCTAATAGGATTTGGAATGGAATAAATCTAATTGGATTTGGCATGAGGTAAATCTAATTGGAGTTGGAATGGGATAAATCTAATAGGAGTTGAAATGGGATAAATCTAATTGGAGTTGGAATGAGATGAATCTAATAGGAGTTGGAATGGGATAAATCTATTTGGAGTTGGAATGGGATAAATCTAATAGGAGTTGAAATGGGATAAATCTAATTGGAAAAGGATACGATTGCTTTGAACATAATTCTGTTTCTGTAATGGGATAAACAGAGACTTATCTTACACTAAAATAATGTTCGAAAGTGCAATTTTGCGATCCGTCCTTATTTTTGACTATTCTATACGATAAGGTTTGCACGTGAATGATAGCAATACAGGATATCATTTTTTTAGAACAAAAGACTTTCCTTGCTGATAACATGGTTACCGTATTATTTCATGGTCAAAATATTATCAAATAAACGCGATAAAAGTCATGCATACGTCTTATTCAATTTTCTAGGAGTCAATTTTCAACGTTCCAGGAATTGGTAACCTACAGGAGATTAAATGTGAGCTTGTGCTATATTAGGACCTAGTTTGATAACAATTATCGAATTTAGTTACCTGTTCGCACGAATAGCTCGTCGATCAGAGAGGTCGTTATAGTTGCCAGTTGGACCTGAACTGCCGCCTTATTTTGGAAAACTTCATAAAGTTAAAATTTTCGGAGAATTATTGTAATTTGATTGGATAATAAAACTTAATTTAAAATCAATTTTATTGGTTGACCAATCAGTTTGCAGGGTCACTAACATTATCTTAAGTAAACTTTAGCATTACCAACAAACCGCATCAGGTCTCTGTAGAAGAACTGGTAACGAAAATGGCGCCTAGCAGTTTGAAGATCAAAGAAGGCCTGAGGTTGGTAATGATACTAATTGAAAAACAGGTGTATTAATCATGGATTTCAAATTAAACAAAGCACCACCAAAGATACAAAACGAATAATCTGTTAAAATATGTGTTTGTTTTTGGTTTTATCTTTGACTGAATCCCTTACCATCCACGATCCGGCAACACTCTTCTTTAAAACGTGTTCACTAATCAATCAAAAATACTATTAAAAAATATTTATTTTTACAATTCATTTAATAGGATATTTGACATTGAGCAGAGTGTTTGATTGGTTAACAAATTTAATGAACTAGAACATTTGTGTTGCATAATTTTTTATGATCGTGGAACTATACTGTATTTTGAATAAGTTATAAAATTAAATATTGGCAATTTGGTACCTAAACAATATTATCTACATACAGAATTGAGCAATAAAGCAAAAATTATCGTCACTCAAAATTCCCAAAACTTTCTTTCTGTTTTTTATTAGCTTTTATTTTTAATATAGTCACTTCCGTTAGGGTCTAACGATAGCCCACTTGAACGTTCGTCAAATTAACCTTTTGAGCTAACCTAACAAACACCGTGTCACAAAATACTACCGCTGGATAAAAATTTGATTAGTTCAAGCAGACAAAAGGTTAATTCGACGAACGTTCAAGAGGACTGTCGTTAGACCCTATCTGAAGTGGCTATATTAAAAATTAAAGCTAATAATTTTTTTTTTATTTTTACAGTCAGACAGAATATTCTTGTCTCTCGAAGCTCGAGTTTTGATTTTTTTTTTAAATAATAAAACGGCCGATGGGCGACTTCAACTTTATACGAAATGTTTTATAGCACTTATATATCGTCTCTCTATCTTTATGACAGTTATAAATATAGACATATCACTGAGTCAATTCTAAAGGGTGCCAATCGGGGGTTGATTTGGGTCTCGAATATATGAATATATTCTTCAGAATTACTAAAACTCAAACTAGAAATCTAGAAATCCAATATCTTTTTCTGTCTGCACTGGTTATTGTACGTTTCTGAAACTAAGGTACGATTGATCCAAATGTCGAGGTAGTGCAAAGATTCGTATAGTTAAATATTTTCGTATTTTCATACTTTATGTTGAATATTCATGATCTTTGTATACATTGAAATTTGAATATTATCAACATGAAATCTATCTGGGATGACACCTTTAAATCAAAGCAGTTTGACATTCGATTTGTTTCCTGAAAAATTTTGTAGAGAACTACGCAGTCAATAGGGGGGAGGGCGAATTAAATAGGGTTCTACGTTCTATTTTCTGAGTCTGACCGCGTATTATCGAAACTACCTTAGCACTAAGATGTCCTACTACCTTGAGTCTTGACTTCTAACACTATTGCTCATGAAGACGGTCAACGTCATGCAGTGGGCAATGAGACAACTTTCGCAGCACTAGCCTTTCCAAGACGTTTGAATTTTGTTGGACGCTGTCTATAGAACAATTAAAGACTGTTCTTCAAGTGAACGATTACGTCTCCTTTGCGTTCCAGTCCCGCCTAATTCGAATCAAACATAACTGATGGGTATAACACAAATGAGACATAAAATAAACGACAAGTAAAATTAACAAAATAAAACAAAAAATAAATAATGTTTTTATATAGAAAATTTCTATCACACAATATGCATACATTTGATCATACTTATTCATACTTCATCATACAGGAACAACGCGTTCATCATACAACTGTTGGTAATGTTTTTGGGATTCTTTGGCATAACGCGACACACAATTAGGAATCTTTTTTCCGTTGGCGTTACTTGATGAACGACCGACAGTATGGCCGAATCCCGTGGATTCAAAAGTATTTTTATGCCAGTCTTGCTTCTCGTGCATTTTCCACAAACATTTGGCCATGTTCCATTCCGCACGTCGTTCCCCATTCCAGGTTAACATTGAAGGTGTAAAAGTTAGTCCATACCGGTCACAGAAGATCCGCATGATGGATTCCGGATGGCTGATGAGATCCTCGGCGTCAATGACCATTGGTCTTTCACCAGTTGTTTTTTCTAAATGATCCGCTAAATCACATAGCTCCTTGTACCACACTCCCGACGGTAAAGCCAATCCAAAAAGCGGACCTTTGGAAACTAAGGGTTTTTGTTTTGAAACTTGCTTATAATATGATGTTAGTGATTTTAAAGGATTCCTTATCAATATGCAATGCTTGTAACCTTTTGGTATATATTTGTATTTGCCATCAACAGCATATCCCATATCTTTCACAAAAACTACCTTTTTGTCCGTAAATCCGGCCTCTAATTTTTTACGTACGCCACTGAACGTATATTCCCGTTCCGCAGACTGTCCTAATCCTAATCCGTCCATGCGTCTTTCTGGTCCGAAATGATTAGCCACTATATACGGTTCCACGAACAGTTCAATATCTGGAACACTTTCCATCGCGCGAACGAAGGCCGTTGAAGCCGATCGCGGAGTGCACCACAAAATAATCCTGATTTGTTTTTCCATTTCAATCTTTGGCACTGGAGCAATATTTTCAATATGTCCATTCTGTTCCACACAGCTAATGTTTTCAGATGCAGTGAGTCTGTCTTTAACAACAAAATTAGAATCCTCCGGAATCAATCGGTCTGCATCCACTAAACGTCCGTCCTGTGCTTGTCGTTCGGTGTCCATATTTCCTCGCCTTCCTCTGCAAGCTTATTGAATGTTCTACATATAATTGATTTAGGGCCAATCACAAAATACCAGTAGGCCCCTATATGTTTAACTTCAATTAAACAACTTTTATATTATACACTTAAGTGATTCACGTGACGTTGTGATAGTTCGTCATGTTGCTATAATTATACGAGCTCGTAGTTTGATGTTCTCCACTGCCACAAAAGGGTAGAATTGTTCAGTCTGTGTACCCACTCGGGTGTGCGATCACGTTAAAGTAAACATAAAGGTGTCACTTGCCTTTTAATAATCCATGTACATCGGTCGATAGATATGCATAGTTACCACACAACGTTCGAGCATTGGCAACGGGAATGACGATACTGTCGAGTAGCAACAAAGAATCACGACGTCATAAATACACCCCCTTCCTCCCTCAAAAAAAAAAAATTATGATTAACGGAATGAAATTTACCTTCTTCTCCTTTAAACCTGATTGGGCTAATGAAGACAACGCCATGTGGTTTGCAACGCAAGTAATTTCGCCACCAAAAGGATTCTCTCACACCGTGGACATTGTAAAATCAACCGATTTCATCTGATTTCTGAATAGTCATAGTCGCAGCCCACGAGAGACAGCTGGAAGGCCATGATTCATCATTTTCGGAGGTTAATCGCACGACATTTTTAGTTTTCTTAACTATGGTGTAGGCTGTCCTTTATTTTACAAAAGATTATGTTGACGACTCGTCTTTTATAAAAGTCATCATAATGTAGAACAGATAAGGACTGGATAATCCAAAAAAATCCGTACACTGTAGAAATATCAACTATACGAACAATTTTCGGATAACTTATTGTTCAGGCAGAGTGAAAAAAGGGGAAATGCCTAGGCTATAGTTTGAGGGAATTCGACAATTTTTGTACATTTCTAGTACTTTCGGAGGCTATTAACATATATTCAAGGCCCAAATCAAACACCAAGATGGTGAACCATGGCCTTTAGGTCAAATAATTGCACAGTTGTACTTTAAGCGATAGATCGTATGATTTCCATTAAACGTTTATGAAATACGGTACAACGCCCTAAAGTTGACTTAAAACAGAGAATACAAATACTTTTATCATAATGTATTTATAGTTCATAGTGAATATTATGTATTAAACAGGTAGGTATACATGCAATAACATTCAACCATTGATCCGTATTTTCTTTAAAGGATCTCTATCTCTTAGTTAAAACATAAAATTTAAATTCTTAAACCTGGCCATTAATTAAGAGTATTATATTCATCAGTGGACTAACCTAGTGTCTATACTATACGACAGAATCACTGTCTAAAAACTAAATTATTCAAAAACGCTAAAGTCCTTTCTAATAGAAGCTGTTTTATTTTTGATTAATTCAACACATATGCTTTGATTTTGTCAGCACCGTAGGTATATGAGCTCCACTCTCACTGTAGCGGGTTCCTCAAGCGGTCAGTTCATTCTAATGATCACCAACACCTTCCAGAACACCTGATGTTATTTTGCGACAGGTTTTGTCAACGAACCCGTAGTTAATGATAACTTGGTTGTACACTTTTCATATAACATAAAAATGAGAGTTTAAAGGGAAACGTGCGTCATTATGGGGAGTTAATTTTGGTCTTGAATATTTATATATAGTTTTCAGAAGTACTAGAAATGTATGGAAATCGGCTCATTCACTGAAAAATATCTCAAACTAGTAGTTTTATTGCTATTTTTAAATAGAAAGGACGAGGAAGAAAGGATCTTCATAGATCTAAGAGCACTGTACTAACAAAATGTCCCTCATTGAACACTCAAAGTAGATCATCAAATTGTGAGAAACGGTTATCTGAATTCCATTTGGCGGCCATCTTGAATTATCGCCAGCACCTTGGATTTTCTGATAGCTTAGAAGACAGATTTGTTAAAAGTGATCACGTTTCCATATGGGCAGTGCATTTTAGGGCCGTGACCCCTCCCCCATCATTCCGTGGTATAACCCCCCCCCCCCCCCCTTCCCCTTAGGCCCAGAAAAAATTCAAAAAATATTCTATTCACTGTTTCAAAATTGCTGTAATCTCTGGCTTCTCACGAAGGGAGTTTTGCAGGCAGAGGGACCCTAGGAGCACACCCTCCCCGCCATCTCTCATACCCGCCCCGCCCCCTCTCATACCCGCCCCGCCCTCATACCCGCGCTATATATACGCCACTGCATGTTTCAATATACATGTATATGCTAACAATATACATAAACAAGATATACTGATATTAATTGTGAAAAATAAATTCCTTTGGTCGGTTGAGTGATATTTAGATAGATATTTGAGATAAATTTAGTGCTCGGCTGTTTTTGCGGTATGCGTATTGTACGTAAAATAATCCAAAATTTGCTTAATAATTGACACAAGGCTCGGCGACGTACAATGTGTACAATGAGGGAAATTTGGTCTGGAAAACTGCGTTAGTCTTCCTTTTCTAAACAATTCTTCCAATCGAAGTACTCGACATTTTTTTCTAGAGGCCTAGTAGGGACAATCGTCAAGAGGGCTCCAAAGCAATTTTCCCTGGGAGTAAGGCGAGGGGCACAGTCGGCCAGTATTATTTCACAGGCCATGGCGCCAACCGGACCCCTCACCCCACCCCCAACAGCCCTTTCCTCCATAGAGACCCCACAGATCGGATAACTTGAAAATAGAAATGTAACATGTACATAAATAAAAATATCAAGAGTTATCTCCCTTTGAATGTAATAAACTAAAATTATTATTTCATTGGAAGGGAAGTAACTCTTGATCTATGTTAAGTCGAAGGACACTAAAGATAAAGTAGCTTTAATATTTAATAATTTGCATTCTAAATATCCTATTTTCGATTCCTCTGTTTGAACCAGGTACCACTTGGAATTGATAGTGTAAAAAGTCTCAATAGTATCATTTGGAACCACGTGATGACACTCTAAACAGTGGTACAGCACAGCGCAACGAACGCACAAAATACACAAGATGGCTGCATTCGCCTTTCCTGCACGTGCAAATTGATAATGGTGAGTATTTCAGTGAGTTGTTTACATTTGGTAGGTAGGTGAAAACCTTTCAATTTTCATGTTCACCATCAAAACAGATAGGCTAGACCTACTGGAAGTCTTCGTATGAATTTGTTTTGATAAAAATATGAAGCTGTATTTGGACATTGATAACCACACATCGTTTCTCCTACATGTTCTAAATTTTTACATATTTACCGACTTTAGAAGGTACACCTCGTATTAAACCAGTGGTCTCCAACCTTTCTCAGACTTCACACCCCTGGAGCAATCACCTGGACCTTTCACACCCCAACGACTTGTTACATCCACATTTCCAGCATGTGTTAATGTGAGGTGCTCTCTCAATTCAAAATAAATTCTTCTCCTAAACCAGTTGGTCACACCTCTAAAACCCTAGTCCCACAACCCAAGGGTGAAAACGCCCTAGGTTGGGAACCAGGGTATTAGAGACTGATGTAACGTAATTTGCAAACTGGCCAATCAACGAGCTTCTGCAAACATTTTGTTTTGTTTATTAAAACTACGAGGAAGTTTAGATGACGATTGTAGACGTGTTGCCATGACCTTTTTTTCAATCGGATCAATGTCACTCCACCCTCCCCCATATCTATAATCACATATAGCCTACTGTAAATTAGGTTGAATGGGTTAAAATTTTAACTGCTTTAGTCACAGTTTTCCAGACCAATTTGTTGTGGTTTCTTTACGGCTGGTAGTAAAGTACATTAGAAAAAAAAGAAAATGTCTATTAGGAAAGGTGGAAAGTTATTTTATAATTTGTTAAAGAAACTGCTCGTGGTGATAATTTGTCTGCGGTTTCAAATTTGAATAACGCAATTGTAATTGTTGAAATACAAGCCAGTATTTCAACATACTTTTCTTGATAATCTCCACTTGTGTTTTTAGACCATATATATATATGGATTTGTTAGAGATGGGTTTCTTTATTTTTTAGTGTTAAATTAAGCAAACTATTTGATTAATTGGTGATTCTGATGAATTATCATGTATTCTTAATCATATCATTATGTTCTTATTGCATATAATTAAGAGTTTTAACCAATCATAAATGGCCATGTATGTACAGTCTGGGTAAACAAAAAAAAAAAGACTTTTTGACCTTTCTTGATCGGTCACTCATTGGAATTCTGCTGGTAATTCTCTTTTAATTTAGCTAATTATGAATTAATTATGGATATGTGAGACAAACTGGTATTTTTCGAAGTCATTAGAACACCTCTACTTTCTATTCATTTAAGTAGTAGAATTTTCATTTTCATAAATAAAAATAAGGGAACCCATCTTTAACAATATATATATGGATTTGTTAAAGCAACTTTTGGCAGGATCAAGATTAATCCAATATACCAGTAATCCAGGATTTCTCATCTTCACATTGTCAAGCTATGACAAGCTCCTTCTCATACCTTGACATCTGGGCCCTTTCTTGTATCGCATAAGTTTGTATATGAAGCGAAAGCGAATATAGTCAATCACACAGTCCTGTACAAAAAGTCTGTGAACACAAAGCCATAATGTTTACAGCCTT
The DNA here is from genome assembly GCF_000327385.1 of Lottia gigantea. Lineage (NCBI taxonomy): Eukaryota > Metazoa > Mollusca > Gastropoda > Lottiidae > Lottia > Lottia gigantea. The sequence goes on along the minus strand of NW_008708707.1, from coordinate 1,730,241 downwards.
TCTTACGAGGGTTCTGATTGGTTTATTCGCTGGAAAACAATCCAATCAAATCGATGTATTCCGTGGTACAAGAAATGTTGCTAATACTTGACATTTAGTCCGATCTGCCTATATTCCAGCCTCTGATAGCTGGCGTCAGTCTATCGAAATAGTTATATCAGAGGCTGGAATAGAGATAAATGTTTCGGTCTACTTGACATTATGAAGATGATTTTGATTTTCAACCTTTTAACACGACTTCAAAACAACAAAAGTGCTTCATGACCTCAAGGTATCAGACGGAGTTCGTAATTCCTTGATATTGTGAAGCTGACTTGGTTGAATGGTGTTTGAGTATTGTATACTGTATATTTGCGAGTATAAAACGCACCTGTTCTTGTTCTCTGAAAGTCTATGATACACGAAAATGCTAATTGATGTCAAGGTATTATAAATAGTATTATTTTGAAGATGTGTTGCCTCAGGCCTGTACATCTGGGAGTATTAGAATTCCCCCCAGACCAGTTGCAAAACTTGATTGTTCAGAGGAGCAAGTAATATAACCGGAGGGACAATTGGTTGCAGTAATGAAATTGGTCGGTTGTCAGATACTTTTTCAGGTTTGGGGGGGGGGGGGGGGCTGGGGATCATATTTTCGGAGGGGGTGGGTAATTTTTTCAGAAGGGTGGGTTGGTGTCAGGGCCTGATTCTCCAATCCCCAATATCCAATAGACAACATCACTTGGTCTCATTCTTTCTTTATTCAATATATATATTAAATAAGTAAATTAAACAAAAACAGGAATTTAACAATTAATATTCTATATATTTATCTGATTTTGCCGTAGCAGTTCCGACGGACTTAATCTTTTGTATAAGAACGATTCAGACAAACTGGCTTGGGATATCATTTTTGCGGAGCTGCAAACGCCCCTGGAGCAAATTGAGTTTGTAATACGTCTGAGGGAACCTTGCTGTAGCGTCGAAAAATAACTCATTTTGCATTGCAAGTGATTATAGCATAAAACCGAAAAAAAATTGGGCATTTTTAAACTAAGTAAAGTATACAGGGTAATTGCCGTATTATTGCCACAGATTTAGCATAATTGGTCATTGTGCGATATAGACATTGCAAACCCGTCACACAGTGGCGGCACCAGCCCTCCGAGACTAGGGGTACAAATAGGGGGCTGACTGATTCAATGGGGGACAACTGCTGAGGCTGAATTCAAATTTTGCCTTCCCTGTGGTGGTGTCATAGTCGTAAGTCTTTCATAGAGCGTCTTAGAGGTTTCTCTCCAAAACATTTTAGAAAAAATGAATTGATTTTGTGCATGCTGACACATATTTTGGAGAAAAAGGGTAGACATTTAGAAGTGAGGGGAACAATTGGGGGTGCAAACCACTTTTCAATTGGAAAAATGACCCCCCTCCTCCCCCCTCTGTGCCCCCACTGGCGTCGCCACTGCTGTCACAAGGAAGAGCTCAGGTCGACCATGCGACTGACAGATCCTGAGAACAGCTCGTGGCATCTGCGGAAGTCTGCGCAATCGCTGGATTAAGTCGATCTGATTTCTTTGCACACGTTGTCTTTGGATTGGCAGTTGCTCATGTTCTAATATCTGGCCTGGCCACCAGGTGGCCGTAGTATTCAGTCTAATTTTACTAGACGAGCTCTTGGCTGACTTAGGCTACGATGGTGTAGTGTTTTGAATCACCAGTCGACCTGAGCTCTGCATCCAAACAAAGTGTTATTCTTCTAATACACTCCTCTATAGCAGTAACATTGTCGTTTATGGATCGAAAATTCGAAAATTATACGTTTTTTCCCCTTAGTTTATAGGAAATCAACAGGCCTTAGCATTGTTCATAGGGGAAACATTTCGTCCTTGACCAGATAATGCAATTACAACTAAAGCCAGTTGATTTAAATGACATATTCGATATAGTAAATGGCTTTTTACACAGGTTGGTAAATCGAAGACACCACTATGACGATATCTTTCAGATTACGATAAGCTAAATACAAATAATGTACCGGGGTAACGATTTCCAAATATATTTTAGAAAAATAAAATAAATTCAAAAACTAAATGCACGCGTTCTGGACCTATTTACGACCCCAAAGCTAACAGGGGTATCCACCTTTTTATATCATTAGTTAGCTCTTAAACTTCACTGTCCACCTGTCCTATCATAACTTTGTCCAAAGTCGAAGCTCAAAACAGAGCATTTTGCTACAGGAAAGCTGTTTTTAGTATTTTGTTCAAATTAACAGTTTTTATATGTAAAACTAGAAATGTAGTTTTAAATGGATCTGAATGTTTTCTCGATTTTTGTTCATTTCGTTTTGTTTTTCTCTCAAGTCTATTCTTCATTTAAATTTTCCTCTGTGTTGAAATCAGTCATGTCCTCGATAGATCGTTTGGCAAATGCACTTAATTTTCCGTTAGATATAGCGTCAAATGGTCGTTTGGCAAATGCACTTAATTTTCCGTTTGATATAGCGTCAAATGGTCGTTTGGCAAATGCACTTAATTTTCCGTTAGATATAGCGTCAAATGGTCGTTTGGCAAATGCACTTAATTTTCCGTTTGATATTGCGTCGAATGGTCGTTTGGCAAATCCACTTAATTTTCCGTTTGATATTGCGTCGAATGGTCGTTTGGCAAATGCACTTAAACCCCCGTTTGATATTGCGTCGAATGGTCGTTTGGCAAATCCACTTAATTTTCCGTTTGATATTGCGTCGAATGGTCGTTTGGCAAATGCACTTAAACCCCCATTGGATATTGCGTCAAAGGGTCTCTTCTCTAAATAATCTTCTTCGTCTCCGACATCTCTCTTGCTGAATGTTGAGAAGCTACTTCCAATTTTGTCGAACGCCCGCTTGCCTCTGAATCCCATTCGACCTCCATCGATTGCATCGAAATTCCTCTTTGCAAATGCAGATAATCGTCCATTAGAAATTGTGTCAAATGGCCTCTTTGCAAATGCAGATAATCGTCCATTTGAAATTGTGTCAAATGGCCTCTTTGCAAATGCAGATAATCGTCCATTTGAAATTGTGTCAAAGGGTCTTTTAGCAAATGCAGATAATCGTCCATTTGAAATTGTGTCAAACGGTCTTTTAGCAAATGCAGATAATCGTCCATTTGAAATTGTGTCAAACGGCCTTTTAGCAAATGCAGATAATTTTCCATTGGAGATAGTGTCAAACGGCCTTTTAGCAAATCCAGATAATTTTCCATTAGAAATTGCGTCAAAAGGCCTTTTAGCGAATCCAGATAATTTTCCATTAGAAATTGTGTCAAATGGCCTTTTAGCAAATCCAGATAATTTTCCATTGGAGATAGTGTCAAACGGCCTTTTAGCAAATCCGGATAATTTTCCATTGGAGATAGTGTCAAATGGCCTTTTAGCGAATCCAGATAATTTTCCATTAGAAATTGCGTCAAACGGCCTTTTAGCGAATCCAGATAATTTTCCATTGGAGATAGTGTCAAATGGCCTTTTAGCGAATCCAGATAATTTTCCATTGGAGATAGTGTCAAATGGCCTCTTTGCAAATCCTGACAACTTTCCATTTGAAATTGTGTCAAACGGTCGCTTTTGGAACGCTCCAAAATCATTTCCATGACCTGATATGGCATCAAAAGATCTTTTCACAGCTGAACTTTCACCATCAACAGAATCAACCTTTACCTGAAAATATACAAAGTTCCACTGTTATTCAAAATTTTGATCGGACCAAGGAATTGGCTTCTTCACAACGGACTTTGTCTAACACCTTAACATGAATTAGCACATTATTGGATTGCACATTAGGATCCGAGCACACGAATAGTCTTGGTCGCCGATTTATTTCACCGACTGTAATCTTGAGTTAAATCTCTCGTGCACCCGCGCTTCCACGACAAGATTATCGCGTTGCCGACAGGATTTATAATATCAAACTAGTAAGTAGTATGGTATTTGTCGACGATTATTTCATCGTCTGCAAGGCAAAGCGTCAGTATACAATCAGATTCATCCTCCTTCCAACTGAAACTCTTACAAGACTGTTCGCAGTGTATCCAGTTTATCCACACTTTTCAGTTCAAACTCGGCCTACGTTCCGAATACAACATAAAGTATCGTGCAAATCAAATAGTATTATAAGAAAGTAAGCAATAATAAGCGAATTACTATGCCGTCTATAACGATTATGATAACCAGTCTGTAGAGTAGTCTATATTGTAATGATAAGACGGGGCTGTTTCACACATTAGACTCCATTCATCTCAGAGGTGTCAATTTCATAATCAAATTGTATAGAGTCTCGTCGACTTTCATTTCATTACATATTCGTCTACCAGAATTAACATAAATCACCAGCGTAGATCGTAAAAGTTACAAGAGTAAGAAGGGAATGAGTTTTAGAGCATGTGTATCTGCTTTGGATTGAGTTAAAGAGGACGGTATGCAGTGTGAAATAAGGCAAATTTTGCGTTGACAGAGCTACTTAGAAGTGTCAATCTCATGATCAAATTGTAAGCCGGATTGCAAAATTCAAAGATAAATCCAGTGGCGGAGCCCGGTTG
>NW_008708707.1:1721705-1722804 GCF_000327385.1 Lottia gigantea | reverse complement strand
CCAGACATCTGATGGAAAATTGAAACAATCCAATTAGAAGCCATAAATGGCTCTGATACACATAAAAAAATCTAGAAAACCTCTTCACATTCATCAGTAGCGTACGTGGCCTGTGCAATATCAACAAAACCGAACGCTTGAGAGCAAAAAAGGAGAGAAGACCGTATGAATGGTCTATCATTTGTTTGTCATTTATTTTAGAAAATCTTTATAAATGAGTTAAGGTACCTATGGCTGTATTCTACAAAATGATCTTATAAAACAGAAATGTTAAATCTAATGCGATCAAGGATAAAGTATTTAAACGACTTTTTTCCGTTTAAGGTCATATTTCTGCCGTGTTTCACTTTAGTAGGTAAATCTTGTTTTAGCGACCGAGATGATACACCTTCATGATTTCATGTGATTTTCAAATCGGCCAATCAACATGCTTGCACGTGATATATTTAGTTTTGTTTTGTAAATATACCCACACGCATGTCCATATAGTATGCGTTCGGGTTCTATTCCACAATTCGTTGTGTTATCTGGAAACAGATTCTACATGAAACGATTTGATTGGTTAAGAAATAACGTTATTAGAACTGGACTGTGGTAGAAAAACTTGTTAGATTACAATAAGCACGGAAAACATCAGAAAGAGACGAAAAGAAATTGTTATCAAATTTTGATAAGATTGGCACTCCCCTTACAGCCCTAAATTTCATAATCTAGCTCAATAAAGATTCACAGTACATACGTTTGGCCATCTCTGCAACTTCATGATAGTGTGACGCAACCGCAACAGTGTGCAGTGAATATTTGATACTTGTACGTTACCTTAGGGTGCGAATAGACGATGTACGGTGTCCTATGCATAGTACGATACAGTAGAAAATAGAAGAAACGACTGGTGTCCGCACCCTGTCCGGACCCGCACCTCGTGTGTCCCTTCTTCTATTTTCGTTTGCATAGACTATTCCGTACCGGATACCGCCCGGACACCGTACGGTGTCTATTCGCGGCGTTAGGCTGATACATGTTAGAAAACGTTCAGTAAATCTTCTTCAGAGTCTGTAATGAATTAAAGAAGGCGTCTCTTTATGTTTAAAATCGTTCT
>NW_008708707.1:1719139-1719930 GCF_000327385.1 Lottia gigantea | reverse complement strand
TAAAAGTGTAATGGAACTGTAAGAGTATCAGGAACTTTGATTGACATCTAGATAGAATAAATGGTAATTAAAGCACTGGAATTATCAATGGCACCAACTCTACATGCTAAATAACAAACTCAATACGCTGACAGTTAAATGGCTAGAGTGTATTCGACTATACCACAACCACTCAAGCCCTTTTACATAACAATTCTATTCAGTGTACCAGCTTCCCGACTGGGGGTACAAATTGGAGACAGAGTGACCTAATTGGTGTGGGGTGGGCGGTCGACAACCATTGAGGATGAGATTCAAAATGCAGCAGATCTGTGGAAGCACAGGATGCATTTGGGGGAGCAAACCCAATTTTTGAACACATTATGCTTCTCTATTAGAACACGTTATGCTTCTCTCGTTTAGGACACGTTATGTTTCTCTCGTTTAGAACACGCTATGCTTCTCTCGTTTAGGACACGTTATGTTTCTCTCGTTTAGAACACGTTATGCTTCTCTCGTTTAGGACACGTTATGTTTCTCTCGTTTAGAACACGCTATGCTTCTCTCTTTTAGAACACATTATGCTTCTCTCGTTTAGGACACGTTATGTTTCTCTCGTTTAGGACACGTTATGTTTCTCTCGTTTAGGACATGTTATGCTTCTCTCGTTTAGGACACGTTATGTTTCTCTCGTTTAGGACACGTTATGCTTCTCTCGTTTAGGACACGTTATGCTTCTCTCGTTTAGGACACGTTATGCTTCTCTCGTTTAGGACATGTTATGCTTCTCTCGTTCAGGACATGTTATGCTT
>NW_008708707.1:1672500-1719089 GCF_000327385.1 Lottia gigantea | reverse complement strand
TTTAGATTAAACTTCACGTTTTTGTAAGAAACCCAATTATCTTCACAATACGTCTATTTTCCTTTACAACGTTTTGAACTAAGCCGACGTATTATATCTTGAGAAGTTAAATGGCCGCAAGACGTATGAAGTGGACGAGAAAAAATGGAAAAATCGTCTTTATAATCTGTCGGTGCCGGAAAAATTAATTTCCTCCGAAGAGTCTTCCTGGTATTTTTTTGGGGTTCCTTGAATATCATTGTTATATGTGCCCTTTGTAATTTTCCCTTTGTCCCTGCATATTTTTTGCGATACCTATTGTTAAGAATTCGTTGTTGTTTCCTTAACGTTTTGACCAATCTGCACTGTTGTGTGATAATGCTTATTATATAATGTTATTATTAGTGACGTCATCAAACACGTAGTTTTACTGGAATTGCAGGAACCACAGACATCTGATTGAAAATTGGAATAGTGGAAATGGATGCTATCAGTGTCCCCGATACACATGCACATTTTAGAAAACCATTTTACAATCCCTCTAAGTTTCAGATGTTCCGTTGCAGTCCTCATCGTCGCCACCTCACGATTCCAGTTGACCACCCCGCTGCAAATTCGTACGGGTAATTCTGAAAGATCAACGTCAAGAGTTTTGTTCGAGGACCAGCTGATAAAAAGGTTCCTTGTGATTTTTGAACGTTGGTTGTTAGCGTATCCTGGTATAAAATGGTTCGTTCTTTCTTATAATAGAACTGTCAATGAAGGGCCCAATTGCATAGGTCATTCTGTCAGTGGTAAATTCTGTCAATGGTCATTCTGTCAATGGTCATCCGAGTTAATTAGTGGTCAGTGGCGAGCATATCAACATGTGCTACTATAATTAAACATTGATTATTCATTTAATCAGTCCAAAGCGATGGACATTGGATTAACTCATTTCCTCTCCATCGGTCATTCTTCCTTAAATTTCCTGAAAGGATTTCGTTTTCGTCGAAGATTCACCTTGTCGTGCTATTCTGCCTACAGCATCCTTAATGAACTAAAATATGTCGCATGTGTGTCATTTGCGTTGACATGCCCTTACGTTGACGGTTTGTAACTTCGTATTTGTTTTTGTATGTACCGAGATATATGGAAATAAAGAAAGAAACAACTATATTTTACAAGGATAACAACTTAGGTTCACTATTAAGGATCCTTTCTACCAGCTAGCATTCAGCCAAACCTCTTGGCATTGACATTTCCCGGATTATCCGTTACCGTAATCTTATTAACAGCTGGGTCGACTGGAAATTGACATGGGGTGACTTAATAAAGCACGGAATGTTACACACCAACCGAGATTAGAACCCACGACGACCATTTGTTCGATGTTACCTGATTGCGTTACAGCCCGAAAGTGGAATTGGTCGAAACTTTTCTATGGTGTCACATTATAAGTAGAAGTATTATAAGCCGGCGTCGGGAGCCGTCGTGACTCGGTGAGATAGACGCTTGCGCGTTAACCTGAAGGTCCAGGGTTTAATCCCGGCATAAGTCGAGATAATACCTGCAGATTTTTCAACCCGCTTTCCCCCTGTCAGTGATGCAGGTACGAGGGGCAAACATGGAAAAAGTGTCTGGTCGTTCGGATGGGACAATGAACCGAGGCCCTGTGTGCTACAAACTGTTGGAAATCGAAAAAGATCAGGCTAATGCCGTTGTCCTGGCAAAATTTCCCTCATTGTACCCTACATTGCGTTGTCCGTCTTCATTAGCCCACATGGTGCAGAAAAGTAGGACGTAAAACTCCATTCATTCCATTTCATTTCATTTATTAGCCGGGGTCGCTCATCAAGATTCTTTGGTACTCGTTAAAGATCTGTTTAATAAGACTCCATTAAATTAATTTCTTTTCAAATAGTTTTAATTTCAATAATTATTAATGAAACCAGTCTCATTCATCGTCAAGATGAGAATTTGTTAGGAAAATTAACATAAGAGGATTATAAACTAGATACGCTTTAAGTTTCCTTCCTTGGCTTTCAAAACATCGTACTATGATAAGAAATAGGTTAATTTCATCAAATTAAAAAAGCAAGGTTTATGTATGGAATTTTAAATTTTATCAAAGCCTGTCCCGATCGTCTTTGTTTAGAACTTTTTGTTTTCTTAAAACGGATATACAATATATCCTTTTGTTTCGACGGATAAGTACCAAATAAACAATATTAGCTATGTGGACTCCTCAAAACGGACGCAGGTGTTCCAGCTTTGCTCCGAATTTTATTTTTCTTAAAACGGAAAAACAAAGTATATCGCTTAGTTTAGACGAATAACTATGTACAAATGTACTAAAGAAACAATATGAGCTAAGGAGACTCTTCGAAAGAAAGCAGCACCAAGTTCACAAACCCAGTCGCAGAGTGTCACTATGTGTTATGGAAGGCTCAGCATGCCGTGGTATTCATTTCAGTGGAGCTCGAAAGCAATGAAGTCAAATGGATATCAAGAACGTTTGAGATGGACACTAATCGTGGTTTTTGCGATAGTGAAGTCATATACGATTAGGAATTTCCATTAAAGAAACCACAGACATCTGATGGAAAATTGAAACAATCCAATTAGAAGCCATAAATGGCTCTGATACACATAAAAAAATCTAGAAAACCTCTTCACATTCATCAGTAGCGTACGTGGCCTGTGCAATATCAACAAAACCGAACGCTTGAGAGCAAAAAAGGAGAGAAGACCGTATGAATGGTCTATCATTTGTTTGTCATTTATTTTAGAAAATCTTTATAAATGAGTTAAGGTACCTATGGCTGTATTCTACAAAATGATCTTATAAAACAGAAATGTTAAGTCTAATGCGATCAAGGATAAAGTATTTAAACGACTTTTTTCCGTTTAAGGTCATATTTCTGCCGTGTTTCACTTTAGTAGGTAAATCTTGTTTTAGCGACCGAGATGATACATCTTCATGATTTCATGTGATTTTCAAATCGGCCAATCAACATGCTTGCACGTGATATATTTAGTTTTGTTTTGTAAATATACCCACACGCATGTCCATATAGTATGCGTTCGGGTTCTATTCCACAATTCGTTATGTTATCTGGAAACGATTCTACATGAAACGATTTGATTGGTTAAGAAATAACGTTATTAGAACTGGACTGTGGTAGAAAAACTTGTTAGATTACAATAAGCACGGAAAACCATCAGAAAGAGACGAAAAGAAATTGTTATCAAATTTTGATAAGATTGGCACTCCCCTTACAGCCCTAAATTTCATAATCTAGCTCAATAAAGATTCACAGTACATACGTTTGGCCATCTCTGCAACTTCATGATAGTGTGACGCAACCGCAACAGTGTGCAGTGAATATTTGATACTTGTACGTTACCTTAGGGTGCGAATAGACGATGTACGGTGTCCTATGCATAGTACGATACAGTAGAAAATAGAAGAAACGACTGGTGTCCGCACCCTGTCCGGACCCGCACCTCGTGTGTCCCTTCTTCTATTTTCGTTTGCATAGACTATTCCGTACCGGATACCGCACCGGACACCGTACGGTGTCTATTCGCGGCGTTAGGCTGATACATGTTAGAAAACGTTCAGTAAATCTTCTTCAGAGTCTGTAATGAATTAAAGAAGGCGTCTCTTTATGTTTAAAAATCGTTCTATTTGAATGACACATTAACGTAGTAATTCGTAACTAATTGAGACAAAGTGAGTAAAACACATTTAAATGGTCCTAAATTGAATTTACTATGATTTATAGTGAAAAGATCGGTGGTGATAATTCTATAGGTCGTCGTTAGAAAGCGTCTCGACAAGGCGTTAAGTTGTTTGAATAGATTTTGTAATGACTGATAATTGCTTGTAAAAGACATGATTGTAGTCGATGTCAAGGATCGTTTCGCTTCTACATAAAGTCAGTCTGTTAATGGTCTCATTTTTTGTTAAGCTCTGAGCTTAAAGTCCACTTTCTTTCGCGAAACAGCCACACATTGTACTTGACTTGGAATTGAGAAATAAAATTTAGAGCTTAAGATTTCTGATAAAAATTGTAAGCATTTTTATTTGTACATGGTGTCAGTATGTTCGTGGTTTTCTTGAATTGTTAAGCTTAAAGTCGATTTGATTTGCTTATTACGTTATGGCGGTAATGTATTTTTTATGATTAAGCTTCGAGCTTGAATTTGACTTCCTTCCATGGAACAAATTCCTTAGCATAACATAATTAAGCTTTGATTAAAGGGATATTGAACATTGATTTCGAGCTTAAAGTTTAATGGAACATTGTCTTTGTCATGAAATAATTAAGCATTGAGCTTACGATAAGGTTCAGCTTGTTAATCAAGCCAGCTCATAACATTAATCTTTGAGCTTTGAGTATGGACTTTTTGCGAGCATACCATAGTTTAAGTCTGGTGGTGCTTATATTATTTTTAAGCTTTAAGCTTTGGCTATGCCTCTTCATATGTTCCCCTAAAGCAAGAAATTTGATTTTCCCCGAGAATTAACAACTAATTGGATTGCGCCTGATGAACGAACGCGATGAAAAAAAGTTAAATTTAGGTTTTTTTTACAGATTTATATACGATAGCAATAATGATGATTGTCGAAGTGGGCCCGAAATCAATGGTAGAAGTGCACAATCGATGAAATTTGCTCACAATAGTATAGTTCAAGTTTTCGAAACAAATTTGGCGCTCATTAGAGAAAACCCCTTGAATGCCAGAAAAAATTTGGAATTCTATTTTTTTCGTATAGAAAACCAGGGAATTCAAAATGACAATTTAAAGATGGGTTCCCTTATTTTCATTTATGAATAGAAAATAGATGTGTACTTATGACCAGTTTGTCTCACATGTCCATAATTAATTCATAATTAGCTCAATTAGAAGAGAATTACCAGCAGAATTCCAATGAATGTCTGATCAAGAAAGGTTAAAAGTTATGGAAGTTACATTTATGATTGGTTAAAACTCTTGATTATATGCAATAAGAACATAATGATATGATTAACAATACATGATAGTTCATTAGAAACACCAATCAATCAAATAGTTTGCTTAATTTGACACTAAATTTAAAAAATTCGTTCTAAAATCTGGTGTATTAGATTTCAAGATGTTTCAGCAAACTTCAATGAAGTACACCTTATGTAAATACATCAATCTGATTAAATTGCAGATAAACATAACTTCGTTTCGAGCTGATTTTTTTTGCGCTAAGTACACTTCCAATTTTATACCGTATCAAGATGGCCCCTGTCATTTATTCTCCATATGGAATTAATTTTTGACATTTCCTCGACAATCTCTCTTAAAGCTTAGAAAGAAAGCTAAAACTTTAATGGTTTGTAAGAAAACCAACACTTTTTGACTTCGAACAAAACAAGGCAAATTGCATGATGTTTGTTTGAATTGGTTAACGAAGCATTACCAGAAGTTATTTCCAGGAATTAAAAGTGTAATGGAACTGTAAGAGTATCAGGAACTTTGATTGACATCTAGATAGAATAAATGGTAATTAAAGCACTGGAATTATCAATGGCACCAACTCTACATGCTAAATAACAAACTCAATACGCTGACAGTTAAATGGCTAGAGTGTATTCGACTATACCACAACCACTCAAGCCCTTTTACATAACAATTCTATTCAGTGTACCAGCTTCCCGACTGGGGGTACAAATTGGAGACAGAGTGACCTAATTGGTGTGGGGTGGGCGGTCGACAACCATTGAGGATGAGATTCAAAATGCAGCAGATCTGTGGAAGCACAGGATGCATTTGGGGGAGCAAACCCAATTTTTGAACACATTATGCTTCTCTATTAGAACACGTTATGCTTCTCTCGTTTAGGACACGTTATGTTTCTCTCGTTTAGAACACGCTATGCTTCTCTCGTTTAGGACACGTTATGTTTCTCTCGTTTAGAACACGTTATGCTTCTCTCGTTTAGGACACGTTATGTTTCTCTCGTTTAGAACACGCTATGCTTCTCTCTTTTAGAACACATTATGCTTCTCTCGTTTAGGACACGTTATGTTTCTCTCGTTTAGGACACGTTATGTTTCTCTCGTTTAGGACATGTTATGCTTCTCTCGTTTAGGACACGTTATGTTTCTCTCGTTTAGGACACGTTATGCTTCTCTCGTTTAGGACACGTTATGCTTCTCTCGTTTAGGACACGTTATGCTTCTCTCGTTTAGGACATGTTATGCTTCTCTCGTTTAGGACATGTTATGCTTCTCTCGTTTAGGACATGTTATGTTTCTCTCGTTTAGGACACGTTATGCTTCTCTCGTTTAGGACATGTTATGCTTCTATTATGCTTCTCTCGTTTAGGACACGTTATGCTTCTCTCTTTTAGAACACATTATGCTTCTATTATGCTTCTCTTTTAGAACACATTATGCTTCTCTCGTTTAGAACACGCTATGCTTCTCTCTTTTAGAACACATTATGCTTCTCTCGTTTAGGACACGTTATGCTTCTCTCGTTTAGGACACGTTATGCTTCTCTCTTTTAGAACACATTATGCTTCTATTATGCTTCTCTTTTAGAACACATTATGCTTCTCTCGTTTAGAACACGCTATGCTTCTCTCTTTTAGAACACATTATGCTTCTCTCGTTTAGGACACGTTATGCTTCTCTCGTTTAGGACACGTTATGCTTCTCTCTTTTAGAACACATTATGCTTCTATTATGCTTCTCTTTTAGAACACATTATGCTTCTCTCGTTTAGAACACGCTATGCTTCTCTCTTTTAGAACACATTATGCTTCTATTATGCTTCTCTTTTAGAACACATTATGCTTCTCTCGTTTAGAACACGCTATGCTTCTCTCGTTTAGAACACGTTATGCTTCTTTTTTAGAACACCTTATGGTTCTCTTTTAGAACACGTTATGCTTCTCTCGTTTAGAACACGTTATGCTTCTCTTTTAGAACATGTTATGCTCTTTTTCGATTTCCAACTGTCGACGAGGGGTCTTTAACGTGCACAGCCTGAAGCACACGGGACATCGGTTTACTGTCCGATCCGACCGACTAGACGCTTTTGCCATGTGTGCCCCTCTTACCTGTATCACTGATCTGAAGGTATTATCTCGACCCATGACACTTTTAGAGAACACATAGCTAACGAAGGTAATTGAAATTATATTCCCTTTTCGCTTTTCTCGCTAAAGCTCAGCCAATTAAAAATTTGTACGAATTAATATTCAAATAAAAATAAGTTAATAAAGAAGTGAAGTAATGATGCGAAAAGAAACATAACTCTTGCCAATTAATCTAATCAATATCATCAGTGATCTTTTTGTTGTACATGATGTGTCTTTTATTGTTGTACATGATGTGTCTTTTATTGTTGTATTGATGTGTCCCTTTCAGATTTTTTTTTTATTAAAGTTGGTGTCCGGTAAATATGAAATTAACATAGCGTTTGATTTATTTACTGCTCGATGTTAGGCTAGTGAAGACTAGTACACATTGCAGGCAGTAAAAACTAGCTCTGCAGTGGCATAAGCCTTCTCTTTCTTCGATTTCCAACTGTAAAGGAATCTTTAACGCCATAAAGTCTGTCAATGGGGAACTTTGCGGGGGTGACGTCATAAAACCCTTAGTTCGAGTAGATTTGCTAGAACCACAGAATGGTGCAAATTGATGCTATCATTGTGCCACGATACACATAAAAAATTTAGAAAACCTCTTTACAATTACTTTAAGAAAGCAGTTTTGTCCAACGTAGTGCAGCTGAAAAGATAGCATCTCCCTATTTTATTGTGTTGCTCACACAGAGTACTAAAAACCAATGAAATATCCGGCTCATTCAATTCTTTCATGGATTTCAAAATAAAAAAAATACGACATCCCAACTTCAATATCAATATATGCCTGAAGTAGGTTAATAAACAAATTCATTTATCTGAAACGGAAAAGGTATTTTATTAATTGGATCTAATGGATAAAAGGTTAATATATAAATGAATTGATGAGGAACCGACTCCATTTTACGACCGCCATAACAGTTTCCTCACAAGAACATAAAAACAAAGACTTTATATGACAGTGAAATCGGATGAGCACATATAGCAAATAATTACGTCCGTACTTTGAAAGTACTGGGAGATTAATGTCGGTGAGCACTTACGCTAGGTCCTCGATATCCAATACGAAACACTAAAAGAGTTACTGTAAATGGACATTCTGAATTCGAACTTTAGAAATCGGTTGGGCACTATAGTAAATAGTTCCGTCCGTCCGTGCTCTGAAAAGTACAAAGCACTAACGTTTGGTTCCTGGTACCCATCCTGTGATACTAATGTATCATAGGTACCAGCAAATAGCATTCAGCAGATAGCATCAACGAAGGGCAGAAGGGGTAGCTTAGATTAAAATCTGAACGTGAATTTTAGAAATCGGATGAGCACTATAGCAAATAGTGATCTGAAAAGTACAGAGCGAGGGGTGTTGGTTAGCACTACGTTTGTACCTTGTATCCAACATGGGCTTGTAGTCGATCATATTAAATATGTGTCTGAAATTTGTCTCCATTGTAATGTAACAAGTTTTCTACCACAGTCGCGTCCCATTCGTTGGAATGTTGGATTGTGTGTAGAATCTATACTAATAGACTCTCAATGCTAGGGGGAAAACGAGGTTATTTTCTTCTACATTAAAAACGCCATCGAATATTCAGTGCGATTTTAAAATACGTTCCTGTGCCCGTAGGATAAGAACGTAGATCGATCATTGTATATATATAAAGGACATTAAAAGATGTCAGCGTTGCCATTCTTGATATAATTCTGACTCGTGTTTGAACTCTTCTGATTTTCTATGTCCCTCGTTTTTTTTTAATTCGTCATCTATTTCCGGCACGTGTCAAAATTAAATAACATAGCATGACTTCATCAGAATCTAAATTGTTATTGGTTTTAGTATAATTTCCGACTTGTGCTGTAAACTAATAGATTACTAGTACCAATAAGGAAGTACTGGATGCTCTAGATCGAATAATTAAACCAATAGACAAACATTATAGAACAATTCATCGGGCAAATTTTGTACACGCAAATTAAATAATAATTATAATGATAATAAAGATAAAGATAATGCCTAATAATAATGATAATGCCTAATAATAATGCCTAATAACTAATAATAATGCCTAATAATAATGATAATGCCTAATAATAATGATAATAATGATAATGAAAACGCTATGAGCTTCAATGAAATTTAAAGTCCAATGCATTGCAATCTAATTTAAATAACAATTTCCTTTCGTTTTTCTGATATTTTTCGCTTCCATTGTAATCTAACAAGTTTTCTATTACAGCTCCGTTCTAATGACGTTACTCTTTACCAATCAAAGCGTGAATAATAAGGACAATAATGCATTGTGGTATAGCAGAACCCAAAGTAGAGCAATATGACCGACTTCTGTAATCTGTTGCTGTATCGGTGAACAATGGTCGCCATTGAACACCGTGATATATTGCAGAGCGCCAGCAGAACTTTCACAGTAGATTGCTTGATAAGGCCCACCCCCATTCCCCGAAATTTGCAGTAGAAATTTGAACTGTGGGTCGTCAACTGTCGTTGTCATAATGGGAACCATTATTTTGTGCTACCTGGCAAGAATTTATGAACCATTGAGCGAATTGTGTTAATTACCTATTATTCACTATCAGATATTAAAGGGATAGCTTCGTCTATTTTTGATTAATCGTGCCTTAGTCTCAGCAACGGTATTTTCTTTAGCTAAGCTAACCAGTAATAGTGTTCACAACTCCCCATCGAAATTTGAGCCATCAAATCCATGTTTTTCCTGAATTATCCTCGTTTGAAAGTTAAAAAGACGACTCGTCATGGAAAAGACATCTAAAGAAATAGAAAGTGAAATTCCTAGTTTGGAATATTTTTAAAGGAAATATGTGATTTTCGTACATGTCTGGTACTTCCAAGAACTATTTACATATTTAAGACTCAAATCAACCCACGAAAATGGAGAACCATGGCCTTTAAGTATCTATTATTCCTTAACTAGCAATGCTAACTATCGTACATTTATACAATGTGAACACGACGCCCACTACTGTATTGATTCTGGTAATTTATAATGAATCGTTTCTGTCACAATTTGACTAATATTTTGAATAAAATTATCAATGGTTTCTGTTTTTTTTTTTATTTTCTTAACGCACGCTAATAACT
Organism: Lottia gigantea; assembly: GCF_000327385.1. Taxonomy (NCBI): domain Eukaryota; kingdom Metazoa; phylum Mollusca; class Gastropoda; family Lottiidae; genus Lottia; species Lottia gigantea. The sequence goes on along the minus strand of NW_008708707.1, from coordinate 1,708,884 downwards.
TTTCAATTTCAATTCCTTTTATTGCCAAGTTGACGGCAGTGAGATTCTGTTCTTTATTACTATCATTTGTCTTGTACTCAGATCTACCTTTCAATTTGAATTATTGGTTAAACCAGGACTTGAGCGTAAAATCAGGTTTAAAGGCTGGCTACACTTAAGCGCAATGCCGAACTTTTAGCGTTGAATCAAGTCAAAAGCCTGGTCACGCTTGAACGAAGTTAAAAACCGGGCTACACTTAAGCAAAGTGCCGAACTTTCAGTGTAGAATCAACTTAAAAACCGGCCCAAATTTAAACGATAAAATCCAAGTTTTAAGCAAAAGCACTTTTAAGTTAAAAAAAAAGTCGTAGAATTCTACATATTTGCCGGTAAAAGGGAAAGTGCTTAAGTATGGATTAAATATTTTGCCTTAAAAACCAACGTCTAAAAATTTTTAATTAAAATTTGGAAATACAACTCATACTCGACCATGTAAAACCACCCCAATCGACATCCTGAAGTAAGATCATACACGATCATGGTAAACACATTTAATTGACAACAATCATTCGATTTACCGCTTACATCGTAAAAGAAACTTCATGCACAATCGTGGAAAACACTTTCGTTTGACAACAATCATGTCGATCGACAACAATCATTCGATTGACCGCATAGATTGAGAAAGAAACCGCATATACGATGATTGTAAACACTTTCGTTTGACAACAATCATGCGATTGACAACAACCATGCGATTGACCGCTTAGATTGAGAAAAAAGCTCTATACACGATTATGGTAAAACACTATGATTTTGAATGAACATATGGACCAAACGGCTGAAAGTGGGAGTGTCTATAGGGATTGAAAATTATTTGGTTTACATGGTCAAATTCCCTTTGTCTTCCAGAAAAAAAATTGGCTCTAACAAGTCTCAAGTGTCGTATCGGCTTGTGAATTTCAAGTTCGGTCTTTAATTTACTCTATAAATTGGCTCGGGATATGAGGAAATATCGACGTTAAATATATTGTTACTAACTAAATATTATCCTTTTGACATTTTCCTGTGGGTTTTATTTTCTTTTTATCGTATTAAAATGATTTTCGAGCACACAAAGACGAAATTTTATTAGATTCAATTCACTCATGGAAATCATTCGAGGAAGTTTTAGTTGTAAATTAAATTAAACGCGCTACGAAAACAAAATGGAAATTGACCGAACTTTTTTTCTCATTATTTTCATCATTTCAATTCTAAAGAACAGCAACCCAATTTGTTAAGATTTCATAATATTGAGAAAAATGAAGGAAAATATTGGTTTTCTCTTCATTATGTCTTTAGATTGATAAATGTGTTGCCAAATCGTGTAATAAAAATACGCGAAATCGAATAAATGAGGACTATATTAAAATTTAACATCGTTAGACGCACTAAAAGAAAGACCATTCTAATAAAAGAACCATATCGCATTCCTTCCGATTTTCCAGATATTACTTTCGGAATTTGAACACTGATTCCCTAATCCCCCGGTTCCCAACCTGGGGTGTTTTCACCCCCTGAGGGTGTAGGACTAGGGTGTCAGGGATGTGGCCAACAGGTGTAGGAGAAGAATTTATTTTGAATTGAGAGAGCACCTCACATCATCACATGCTGGAAATGTGGATGAAACTAATTTTTGGGGTGTGAAAGGTCCACGTGATTGCTCCAGGGGTGTGAAAGCTGAGAAAGGTTGGGAACCACAGGTCTAATCGGTGATGCTGGTCAGTAGACTGGTATTTAGGAAGCTTTGAGTTGTTCAGATTGGAAACAAATTCCGAAGTTCTTGCGCTCCAAATGAACGTTAAAGAACCCTCGAAAGGTGGTAATGGCAAACGGCTAGAGACTTGTTCCTCATTGCACACTGCATGGTATTGCCCGTCTTCATTAGACTTATCAGTTGCAGAAAGTGTTTTTCCATTTCACTCTTCCGAGAGGTAATACGGCACTTTTCTCAAACATCCAAATGCTACAACATAGATGGTTGGTTGTTTGACAGGCATAGAGTTGTCGTCATCTGTAACTGATTCCACGGTCATGCCTTTCGAGAGTAGGTCCAAGGTATATCTGTAGCCCTTTCCAAAGGTAAAGCAAATTATCATTATTTGGGGGTTTGCAACTCTTTATATTTTATTATGGATTTTTTTTTACTGGCCAAAGTTTTCGGGAAAATTTGAACCGCATATTCATTGATTATAAAATATATATATGTCCGGTTCAATTTTAAATCCCAAAGCACAAGTAAAGATACTAATTTAGCTGCTAACTAAGGCGTATTGAGAAGAAAATCAAACTCTGTATTTAGTATATAATCTAATTGGACTTTTAATATTCCCGTGAGATCGGTTGAGTATTTTCATCTTGACCAATCAACTACATTGTTTACCAACATAGCCTACAAAATATTACCAAATTATCCCAGAGGTTAGATTTCATGAGAAGTTTAAAAGAGGTTTTTCTAGCCTTTATATAATGTGCATCTTCACAATGGTCAAGGTATTGCCCACTTCGTCTTATACCTTGACTGCAATAGCCATCATTCTTGTATCACGGAATGCAGCGATTTGACTGAATTAAACGCCAGCAAATACAGTCAACGGCTTATTGTCTACAGACTTTCTGTCGAAGACTCTCATTGGCTGTATTTTCTACGAACAATCCAATCAAATCGCCGCATTTACACTTCCGTGATACGTGAAAGGTGACTAAGTCAAGGTTACAGCGTATCATTGTGAATATATTTTATGTGTGACATTAAAGTAGCTTCTATGTATCAGTTCAGACGTTTGTGGTTTAGGAAATGTCATGAACTCAGATTATGACATAACTGCTACATATCTCAATAGACCGAAACATCTGCCTCTATTCCAGCCTCTGATAACTATTTGGAACATATCGGCTAGTGTAGCGACAGGAAAAAAAGGCCACGTTAAATGGGACTTTCCGCATCTCTGCAGGTGGTGTGAAAAATCTCAATGTAGCAAGGTCTACAACTGTCAAAATATGCATCAGAGGCTGGAATAGGGGCAGATCTTTCGGACTAATACCTCAAATGGTATTAGGTCACTTTAAACTGTTGACATAATATTAAGAAAAGACATAAGATAGCTGCTTCGATTTGACCAATAAGGTGTGGTCATTTTGTCCTTTCACCAATTGACCAATTGATAGATTAGAATAATTTGACCTCAAGGGCATCAACAGCCAGTTCATAAGCGGATTAAGGTCCTAAGCTCTGTTGACAAATTACCACAACCATTTTGATTGATAATTGGAATTGACCTAAATAGTCCCTTGAGAGAGGGGGTCACTCCAATCCTTCATTACATTAGCTGTATTGAACATCGATATAATTTAGAAAAATAAGAAGGATTTGACCAGCGATGACCAGCGATGTCCCAAGGGTACGCAGCGATGTTTTAGTTAATTTGAAACCTGACCACATATAAAGGTTGATACTAAGCAAGCACGACAAATTCATAGTCTACCTTATCACCATCTTCACAATGTTAAGGTATTACGAACTGTATCACGGAAGTTCGTGATTTGACTGAATTGGACTGGGAGTCAATTAGAACCCCCGCTTACACGTGCAGCCATATTGTGTAGTCTTTCTATCGAAGGCTTTGATTGCCTTTATTCTCCCACATACAGTCCAATCAAATCGCTGCATTTACAAACTTCCATGATACCAGCCAGGTAGCCATTGTAGTCAAGGTATGAGACGCAGTTCGTACTAGCTTGACATTGTGAAGATGATACTAAGCATGAAAATTTGACGGTCTACCTTTGCACTACTATTTGATTATAAGTTCCAAGGTTTGACCAATACGGTCCCTTGGGCATCAAGCGATATTTTAGCTGTCCTAATGTATTAAACAATTAATTATTAGGTACCGAAACACATCAATCAAGGCAATTCGATCATCGACTAGGATTATAATAGAAAACGTGTGTAGGACTAGAAGCTCAAGAAAGAACAGGAAATGAAAGGAGATTTACGCCCTGCTATTGTGAATCTGTTGGCGATTTGAACACACAGTGGCAGTGCCAGTCTTCCGAGACTGGTGGTACAAATGGGGGGCAGACTGATTCAATGAGGGGACAACTGCCGAGGCTGAATTCAAAATGCGACAACTCTGTGATGGTGCCATAGTTGCAAGCCTCTCATGAAACGACTGAAGGGTTGTCGAAAATTTCGACAAATTAAATTGATTTGGTGCATACTGACACATAATTTTGGGCAAAGGCGTACAAAAATCATATTTTAAAATTTGTTAAAATGGGGGTACAATTGGGGATGCAAATAATTCTTTAGGAGGGCAACTCCCACCCCCCTTCTGTCCCCACTGCATATTTTTCTTTGGGTTTTCCTCTTATTTGAAAGATTAAAATATCGCTTGCATTTTTTTGCAGTCTATAACAAAGCAATAATACATACATGATATTGATTTTACGGCCTATTCGTCTACTACAAGATGGAGGAGAACAATTTATTGCAGTGTTCAATGAGGGAAAAGCTGTCAAGACTGTCTTTTTTGAGTGATAGTATATAAAAACAACGTTGTATCTCATGAAATGCATGCCTTTTATTTTTTCCAATTCTTGTTGACAGAAATTAACGGTTTCCATTATAGAAATTGAATGATTCAAAGCCTTGAATTTCTTTTTATCCAGTAAAAAAGAAATCATTGACTAAGAGTTTTTACGATGGAAGTGACGGTTGTTACAGATCTTATAAAAGCTGTTTATCGTCGGTAAAGACGTTTCTAAATTGATTTATTTAATGAATTTTATACCAACGTTCTTTGTTTAATGTTCGTTGGATTTAGAACTTTCGTTGTTAAAGATGAACCTTCACCAATACCTCAAACTATGTTTCGATTACCTAGCAAATTTTGGGAACGCAGTCGGTTAGAGCGATGTAACCTTTATTTGACATCATTTGCTAGTAACGGTACCTCGAACAGATGATGGCGTGGTTTTAATTGCGGTCGCTGTGTGTCTGAGTATCTGATGACCTTGATTAAGTCATCTTTTCCATAATTCCAGTCGACCCAGCTGTATATGGGTACGGAAGATCAGAGGCAAGAGTGTTGCCCAATGAACCAGCTGGTAGAGAGGATCCTCATGAACCTCAATTGTTATCTATGTAAATATTAGCACAATCTAGAATGTCTGTCACAGCCGATCGCAGAATGCCTCTAAGTGTTTGAGATCTCAATGCCAAACTGGCAGCAATCCATACTTGAATCTGCTACTACCCAGTTGGTCACAGTGGCTACTATTCGTCAATTTGGTATGTCACTGATTCGTGGAGTCGACATGCGCGTGTTGACATGTGCGTATCATCAAACGACGGCATTGAATGAGCGTATTATCAAACGACGTCATTGAATACGACCCTCGTGTATCAAGGGGTAAATCCTCTGCACTCTGTACCCTTTCCTTAATCAATGATATCTACGGACGAATCAAGGTCAATTAAAAACAGAAAAATAAATTCGCAATGAAAAATTCTCAAGGATTGTCGACCTCATATAGAATAATTATAATTAAAAATAGAAACTATTTAATTAGGAAGATCTCATATTTTTAGAAATACCATCCCTTATGGGATCGTAAAAACAGAACATACTAATTAAATTTGCTTTGATAAGCTGTGAAAAAAGGGCAACGAAAATAAGTTTGCCTGTGCTTAAGTTAAGAAAATGTGAACAGAACTTAAGCCCTGTATCATCTGTATGATCATTTTTCAGTTTTATACGGTATTATTATAACAATAAGTTTTATGCAGTATTATTATAACAATAGTTTTATGTGGTATTATTATAACAATAAGTTTTATGTGGTATTATTATAACAATAAGTTTTATGTGGTATTATTATAACAATAAGTTTTATGTGGTATTATTATAACAATAAGTTTTATGTGGTATTATTATAACAATAAGTTTTATGTGGTATTATTATAACAATGAGTTTTATGTAGTATTATTATAACAATAAGTTTTATATGGTATTATTATAACAATAAGTTTTATGTGGTATTATTATAACAATAAGTTTTATGTGGTATTATTATAACAATAAGTTTTATACGGTATTATTATAACAATAAGTTTTATGTGGTATTATTATAACAATAAGTTTTATGTAGTATTATTATAACAATAAGTTTTATGTGGTATTATTATAACAATAAGTTTTATGTGGTATTATTATAACAATAAGTTTTATGTGGTATTATTATAACAATAAGTTTTATGCGGTATTATTATAACAATAAGTTTTATACTGTATTATTATAACAATAAGTTTTATGTGGTATTATTATAACAATAAGTTTTATGCGGTATTATTATAACAATAAGTTTTATGTAGTATTATTATAACAATAAGTTTTATACTGTATTATTATAACAATGAGTTTTATACGGTATTATTATAACAATAAGTTTTATGTGGTATTATTATAACAATAAGTTTTATGTAGTATTATTATAACAATAAGTTTTATGTAGTATTATTATAACAATAAGTTTTATGTGGTATTATTATAACAATAAGTTTTATGTGGTATTATTATAACAATAAGTTTTATGTGGTATTATTATAACAATAAGTTTTATGTAGTATTATTATAACAATAAGTTTTATCTGGTATTATTATAACAATAAGTTTTATGTGGTATTATTATAACAATAAGTTTTATGTGGTATTATTATAACAATAAGTTTTATGTGGTATTATTATAACAATAAGTTTTATGTGGTATTATTATAACAATGAGATTTATACGGTATTATTACAACAATTAGTTTTATGCTTACTGTTCCTTACAAGAAAATAATGGTACAATAATGAACTAATATGATTATGAATATGGTTAAGGCTATCTGATTTCACAAATTAAATTAGTTATAATTACTACTAGACCTCCAAGTACTCTAGTCCAGTACTAATTGTCCCGACTGAATCAATACCGTCAGTCTTCATTCACAAATATTCATATCTTATTTATAAGATGACTTAAAGGAAGAACGTCTCGAGACTCGCGTAGTACAGTCCACAGTTTTGAGGCCGGACTGGGACACAGTCGGTTACAGCGTTGAAGCCTTTACATAACGTCATGCGCTTGGTTATTAATAAGATGACTTAGAGGACGAAAGTCTGGCTAAAATCTTAAGATAATACATCGGCAGCCAGTGGTTCGACTACCGCAGGTTGAACCAAGTCGATGGCTCCACATCTTCTAATATGCTTGTTTACGTCGAACAAATGTTAGTCGTGGGTTCTAATTTTGGTCGATGTGTGAAAGTCTGTTGACATATTTTTATAAACAAGAAAACAACCTAAAGGCAGGGGACGCAAGTCGACCATGCGATTGGCAACTGGCGGCATTAATTGCTGAATTTAGTCGACTTAAGCGCAACGTTGACTCATCAACTGCAGTCGGATAACTCAAGGGAACGTATGCAAAAACTTGTTCAAAATCTGTTTTCAAAAATCGTGTTCATGAACTTCTATGCATTCTTGGTTTTATCTTGAAGAGCAACTGAAAGAACGATAGTCTCGAAAATTTAATTCTATCAGTGGCACATTTATCAAATTAAATGCATGATTCTGTTCATTATATAAGCGGAAAAGTATCGTGATTTCCTTGTCAACTTAATACTTTTTTCCTTGAATGTTTATCGCCCTTTTTTCTAACCGTAAACACAGAAACTGAGAACAACTCTTAACAGCTGGTGACCTTTGGAAAAAATCTGATAATTCGCTGCACTAGTTGACCGTAGACTGAAAAACAACTTCAGCAGTTGGAGCTCGTGACCATTCAATTGGTCTCTGTTGCTGGCAGTAAATTCTTGATATGAGCGTTTTCCTAATGTCGACTTCGACTAATCTACGACGGGGTTTCAGCTTCTCACGGTTACCTTGCGCGGGGTCGTAAAACACGATTTGTTTTTACCTTGCGTGAGGTCGTAAAACACGATTGGTTGGTGGTAAAATTGTTTACCTTTTTTTGTTGCATAAAGTTGTAAGCACGATTTGTAGCTTTCGTGAGGTAGTAAAACGCTTTGTATTTGTTTGAGGTCGTAAAACACGGCTTCTTTTAACCTTGCGTCCTAAAAACACGATTTGTACCTTGCGTGAGGTCGTAAAACACGATTGGTTCTTGAAATTACTAGACCATTATCCTTTAACTATACAAAAGTGTTACCACGAATGTAAAAGTTTTATTTAGTTTAATACCTATAACACCACATAAACCTAGTTGTAAAATTAGCCCAGAAAACTTAGTCTGTCCAGAGCCGAGGTTAAAATCCCAAGCATCCGGGTTACTACTGCTATTGCTTCCGTCTATGTTACTGTTTCATCCAAAAGTCACGCAATGGAAAAAAATGATTTAAGCTCAATTTTTGCTATTGGTTTTCCTTTTTGGAATGACGATCTGAAACTGCGTTCGTCTACATTTGATTAAAATGCACGACAGTTCAAGTTTACAGACCCTTGGTAACATTACTACATGCAGTCCAGCGCTATGTTCTCCTGCAATTTATGAAGCTTATTAAATTTTGTCTCTCCTCTAGTAACCCAATGATATGTCACGCCTCGTTTGATAAAGAAAAACCGCTGCATACCGTTTTGGAACTGAATGCGGGACATATTCGAGTAACTTTGTGAATTCTAAAATTCAATGCTTTGTTTCGCCACTGGAACAGATGATGCCACGTCAAGACTATCTCTCAATGCATCATTTTATCAGTTATGCTAATGTGTCATATAATTCTGAAATCCTCTAGAAGATAGTTGCCAACCTTCAAATATAATGGAGATAAATTTCATGTGTGTTGTGTCTTTTTACAGACAGTTCTACGTTAAGTGATACGAATCTTATGTTAGAATTTTCATAAAACGTCTTCCCTTGAGTAGCCCATTGAAAGGAAAGAATCCTTACGTACTAAAAACGTTTGATATCGGAATGCACGACAGTTTAAATTCCGGATGCCGTACAAATACTGAATTTTCTTTTAATAATGTATAAGACAGTTTTAAACAAAATACTTGAATGCGCTCTTCAATAAAAACTAATAAGAATTCTAAATATTGCTTTCATATAGCTAAATTTCAGCGAAATCTAACATTTAGTTTTTCTGCAATTTATGATTAAATGCACTATGGACAGTCTAAATATCCAAGTCGTTATATCCATTCTTCAATATATAGAATGAAGAATGCCTCATCGGTAAATCTAAAAAGCAAGTCTTAATTTACGTTCTTCAATGCAGAAATTACTGTAACATAATTATGACGGCGCATCGGTAGATCTGTAACTAATCTGTGATAATTATTTACGTTCTTCAATTCATAAGAAGAAGAATGACGCCGTCGGTAAATCGAAAAAGTTAGCCGAAATTTACGTTCTTCAACTTAGATATTACTATAAATGACGACGACGGTTAATCAGAAAGGTATGCCAGAATTTGCAGATATTACAAACGTATAACGCCATCGGTAAATCTGAAAAGTTCTTCATTGTAGATATTGAAGAACGACGCTATCATAAATATCAAAGGTAAGCCGTCATTGACGTTCTTCATTGCCGATATTGAAAAACGACGCTATCGGGAAATCTGAAAAGACAGCCGCAATTCACGTTTTTTTCAATGCGGATATTACTATCACATATAAACGCTATCAGTAAATCTGGATAAAGGTACGGATACCGCCAAAACGTGGAAAGCAAATATTAAAACGCTTGTATCACCTTAGTTTAAAAGTTTAACAGAATTCTATATATCTTACCTGTTCGTCTTCAGCAAATATCAAACAAAGCGATAGAAGGAAACATAACACGTTACACAAAATGGTCCTCATATTTTCAGATAGGAATACTTAAAACACAGGAACTATTAAAAATAACCAGAGAGAAAAAGTCTTGAAACGAAGTAAATTGCTTAATGAAACTTTCTTGAAGTGCTGCTGTTCCTTCGAGTGTGTTCGGTGTTCTTTTACAAAAGGTTCGCGTTAAAGTTTCTGCTTTTACCCGCACTTGAGTTCGTCCAATGTGTGAAGCGATCTTTATATACAATGGTGTCCCCACTAAGCACAAATCAATACGTTCCCAACTAATCGGCGAGTGCGAAAGGTAGGGAATTGGAACCAATAATTGATGTAGTAAGAATACTTTCTTCTACTATCAACACGCCGTTTGTTTCATCTATCTTTATTAAGCTTAATGAATACTAAATATTGAAAAATTCTTTTGAAGTAGGCTGACGTCATAAAAAATTCCGAAACATCAATGAAATGTTTACGGAAGGTAACGGAGCAATACCGCTTCCATTAGAAAAATCGAAACTTTTATCATTCCTTGCTCTGATATTTTCATCAATTAGTCAACCAATCATGGACGCCAGTGTGCTTTGTTTAAGTTTCTTCTGTGCCCATATCAGGGCCGTCTGGATTTGAAATCTTAAAAATGTGATTCTGCTTATGACAAGACATCCTTTGCGAATTCTAAAATGTCTTTTAAATATGATGTTACTAAAATGAAGAACGACTTATTGTCCTATCTGAACAGATTTTTGTACCACTCGAACGACTTTTTTTCCCATCTGAACGATTTTTGTCCCATCTGAAAGATTTTGTCCCATCTGAACGACTTATTGTCCTATCTGAACGGCTTTTTGTACCACACGAACGACTTTTTGTCCCATCTGAACGATTTTTGTCCCACCTGAACGATTTTTGTCCCGTCTGAAAGATTTTGTCCCATCTGAACGACTTATTGTCCTCTCTGAACGGATTTTTGTACCACTCAAACGACTCTTTGTCTCATCTGGACGACATTTTGTCTCAGAAGGACTTCTCAATAATAATCTCAACGACTAGAACCAATGACGGAAAGTATTATACCAATGGCTCACATCGATGTGAAAAATCAAAATATTTTAATCGATCCCCTAATCATTTCATATGCTATCCAACTACTCTACGATCGTCACTAGGAGGGCTTGACTCATTCAATTAATAGAAATGTGTTAAAAAAAGAGATTATGCACTATCCATTAATAAAAATCGACATTGTTTTTATAGCATCATATTTCTTTGATAATTTGGAAGATCTTCTTATCGCGGTAACAAAAATTCGTCAAGTGGTAGAAGTGTGCCTTAGAGGTAGAACTATAATGGAATGACCACTTAAGATGAATTCCAAGATCAGTCAAATATTAAAAATTTCCAGTTCCCGATATCAAGTTAGAATAAGAGCGATCACACTATCCGTAAAATCCGTACAAATCCGCGAGACGATTCCGTCAATCAAAAAACTCGTCCTATGAATGGCTTTATCGGGAGTGAAAGTTGTATAGTAGTGGAATCCTCTACAGAGAAGTACCATCAGGTGTTTCGAAAAGAGTATGCATGATCTGCCTCGCCTCCGTCACCCACCACTACTATAATGGCCAGATACAACCAGATCAATTTATGCCTGACTAAAGAAATAGCTTGAGATCAATCTTATCAAAATTAGATTACAATTTCGTTATTCTACTTTGGGTTTCGCTATCCAACAAATCGTCATGGTTAGCAAAAAGCGGACCCTATAGTACATTCTTTGATTGGTTAAAGGGAGCGGGTCGCCATCCATTTGACCAATCGTACCCTTGTCTGGAAAGTGTTTTGCTAAGCTAATCAGTAATAGTGTTCACAGCTCACCATCGAAATTTGAACCTTTGAATGCATGTGTTAAAATGACGACTCGTCTTTTTTTATAATATATAGAAGAGACAACATACAAGCACATGTATTTAGAAATAGAAAGAGAATTTTTTTTACGGTATTTTTTCAAGCAATTTTGCATTTTTTGTACATTTCTAGTACCTCTGAAGACTATTTACACAGAAGAAAATGGCAAACCTGTAGCTTTAAAACAACGACGCGACTGAGGTTACAAAACTTCCTCTACTAATTGATACGAAACATACTACACGAAGGAAATAAACGAAATTGTAGATTTTTTTTATCTCAAATTGAGCTTGTCAAGGTGTCGATGTCGTACCTTAGAATGTCTATTCATTTATCTTACTAGTCTTGGAATTCTCGACATACAGAATGTCTTAAAGGCCGGTTTATACTCCACTAAGCGGAAGATAAAGAAGCTAAGCAAAGCTTTGATTGGCTACGCATCACTTAGCTTCGGGATGTCAAGACAAATTTGTTAACGCCAGTTTGTTTCGTCTGTCTCTGATTGATTGCAAAGACCAAAGCGAAGAGAAGAAGTAGGACCACACCCTACTCCTTCGCCTCGCTTGAAAATCTACTTGCGAAGGTGAAAAAAACTTCGGGCGAAGAAAAACCTGTGCTTCGCTGCTTGTCTTTATAAAAATGGGACATAAACAATAAACGGGACACCAAAGATGTCCGATTGTTCAGAATACCATACTCATATAACGGAATTCACTCAGTGACTCAACTAGAATTGGTTGAACCAAGAACACAGGCCTTCAGTAAACTAAGCATTAACTACAGACTGAAAATATTTAAATCATCCATTAACAAGCATCAAATTGATTTTCAGAACGGATGTCGGAATGCAGGAGGACATATTATGTAAAAAAAATTCCCGGGGAGGGCCCAAACCCAGTTATGTCCACAGGCCAAACCTCATCAAGCTGGGCCACGGAATTTACAGAGTAAACTGTACTACGCATCACAAACCATTCAAGTTCACAAGGTACCGTGGTCAACGTTAGAAATCGAAAACATATAACATGTCATTAAAGGTAAGGCCAATCTCATTAATCTATTAGCACCAATTTTTGCTGTTAATACGTTAAAAGGTTCTTTCAGGTTTTACATTTTCCAGGAATGGAATAATGGGATCCTGTTTTGAAATTTCTTAAGTTGTTGTGAATCAAACATTAGCATGTCATTAATAATTTTATAAAATCAGAACTTATTTTTTTTACAGATATAGTATAGAAATTAAGTCCCAACCCGTCATAATAATCAAAATTACACTGTAAAAAAGAACGGTTTGAGGTGGGGAACACGCAAGCACCACCTGCAAAACACTGTCTCCTTGTTATTCATTTTCGATTTTCTGATCTGATTTCATACAAGGTTCATCTGATTGCCTAAAAACGTTTATCTGATTGCCTAAAAGGTTCATCTGATTGCCTAAAAAATGTTCATCTGATTGCCTAAAAAAACAAAAGGTACTAACTCGGCCTGTAACAGTCTGATTTTATTAATGTTCATTACAAGTTCATCTGATTGCCAATTCTAAGACGTTCAGAGCTTCACCGTATTTACATTAGACATGGTAACTGCTTCTAGAAGAGCCTATTTGATATAATCAGCACGACTTGTCCGTCATTTTAACAAATCCTCTTTTGATTGTCTACAACCCTTCATAATGTCTATTAATATTGTTATGATATATTGAGTATGCTTGTCATGGACTTGCTCACATTAATATCACTTTAATATCGTCAAAGCAAGAGGCAATTTTATCCTTGGCTGAGTACATATAGTTTTATACACTGTAAAGTCTTAAAACCAGAGTCATAGACTTTTAATAACGACATCGTGGTAATCTTTATTTATTGGTCGCTTCCGTCTCTTAACCAATTTTTAACATTGCGTAGGTTGACCCTTGTGTATAGTAACTTAAACCAAACGCTTGGCTTTTTTTAGTTGGTTGTTCATCATCTAGCTTCATCAAGGGTACTTCGAGTCTTCTTTTGTTCATCCCTTGATCTACCAAGCCTGTATATTGACATCATGCCTCAAGGTTGGTTGGTTGGTAGCTGAACCATCCGCAAACTAGGTAGAAGTTGGTAGTGCATAACCGATATCGCAGAATATCGTCCGCTTCCAGTAGAAGCTGATATCGCTGACAAGTAAGTTGATGGTTGATGACGAGTTAACGTCCGCTTGCAGTAGAAGATGATATCGCAGATTAGGTAGTTGTTGGTAGTTGTGGACGTTAGTGATATGCTCTAGACCAATTAGATAGTTTGGTAGAGAAATTTTCAGATCTGGATCGAATGACTTGCCAGTGCATTGGATGATGTTTTGGGGATTGGTAGATGACAAGATAACGCCCTCTTCCAGCTCAGCTAACTTGGTAGTTGTTGATGAACGTTGTTAGAAGGGTCTTGATTGGATGGTTGGTAGTTGGATTGGCTCAAATTGGATGATTCTATGTAGTTGGTTTGGTTGTTAATACTCCGTGAAATCTGGTCGGGTCGAATGACATGGCGGTGAAACTCGGCCCTGGATGGTGTGGCATTAGTTACTCGATCTGCTTCATTCTTTCAAACTCGTTCCGATCATGGTAATTCCTGTTGATTGGTAGTCGAATGGTAGCATTTAGTTGGGTTTGGTTTGGTTAGATTATCTGAAAACTGCTGGAAAACTGGAAGACCTGAAAAAACGCCACAACGGACCCCGTTTATACTTATATTGTCTACGTTCCGACTAATCCCACTTTTCAAACCAACCCGTAGTCAGCATCACTGAGAGGAGGAAAGTGGGTTGGAAAATCAAGGGGTATCTCTATCAATGAACGCGTGGTCCGCGAACAAACGTTAACACTCATAAGTCAACGATATTCGAAACTTTCTGCTAAATATTTTTGTCTGATGACATCGGTCAGATGTACTCATTCATAGGTCGAATTCATTTGTAAACAAAGTCGTAAGCCATTTTTTAATGGACGGTCTTGTAGCGTTACGTGACATTATGCTTTCTATTCGTCTGTACATTGTTTTTACTATATTCTGACGAAGGCAATTTTACATGAACGTCATTACAACAAATATTAACTACGACGGATCTCTCTCTCCAAGATGTCATTTCATTTGACATATAAACTTCAGAATGGTCCATTGAAACACAAAGCTGAATTAGCCTCATTTATGCCGTGATGGATATTTATGAAAAATTTCAATACCGTAGTTAAAGTAATGCAACACATCATTACGTTGTAAAGGGTCGCGTTCGTCTCCTGGGGTTTTCTGTTAACAACAGTAGCACAGCATCATTGGGGTGTAAACAGAGGTATTCGACACCTGTTGTTTTATTTCTAAGCTGAATCCAAATATAATAGAATTCAACCCATGTCTTCCAACCCATTGTGATAATGTAGGTCGTTTCATTTTCTGAAAGGTGTAGTGTAGATTAGAAAACGTCGTTTCATTCTCTGAAAGCTGTGATGTGTCTGAAGTTGTGATGTAGATGAGTAAACGTCGCTTTACTTTCTGTAAGCTGTAGTGTAGATTAGAAAAAGTCGTTTCATTATCTGAAAACTGTGATTTGGATAAGAAAATGTCGCCGCTTCTGTTTTCAAAAGATGTGATTTAGATTAAGAAACGGTGCTTCTTTCTCTGAAAGAACTTTGACGTTGATAGAGCTTAATATAGCTCTTACTCTTAAAGGACGAGAAGTTCAGAGTCCTAGTCGCAGATTCACATGCGGTGTTTCGGAAGTTTGAGTATACCCTGTATCTCTATTGGTACCAATCACAGGGTTCCTTATTCTGTTGCAAAATTTGAGTAAAACTTATTTTTGGTACTAATTCGCAAATTGAAGGGATAGTATCCCTTTGACGATAAATCGGAGCACTTAGGTACTGATTATGAATATTAAATTGTATTAAATCTGTGATAACAGAATTACGCCAAAAGTTAAGCCACATCAATTCATAATAATGACAGTTCATTTCCACCAGGACGTGTAGAAACACTCCCCAAGTTCAAGTTGATTGAATATCCGATATTAGCCTTGTTCCATTCACATGCACTCAAATACACGTTTACCTACTATCCTGTACACTCTGGACTTGTTACAAAAATGTTTACCAGGTCTTTAAGTGTAAAAAAGACACTGATCAGGAGGGACGTTGCGAACAATTTGTAGAACCCGGAAGGTATAATAATTTTGAACTGCTCCAAATTACAAATAAATTCGACACTTATGGCTTCTGTTAAAGCTGTATGTGGTGAAGTGTACTCCCTTTTGCCTAGTTGAAATGACTTAGGCTTCAGATAATACTGTGTTACCACCAATAGCCCCAAAACCATGCCGGTGAGGCATTAGTTTGTTGTCATGAACTCAATTTTATGACCTTTATGCAAATCGACATGTATTTATTACATTGGACGAGCCGAAACCACTTGCGTCCACGGGCCCCCACTCATCTGGTTGAGCCAAGTGCACATTTAAGCACACGACCATATAACTCCCCAGCACTCCATTTAGAGCATCCGACGTAACCGTATAACTGCCAATTCCCAATGGTTGTCGACCTTAACCAACCGACCTGAAACGTCTGCTTGTTCATCAGAGCAAATCTAATGAATTTTCATGTGGGAAATTAGAAGACGTAAGAGGTTAATTGGTACGGTGTTATTAAAATACCAGTGAACATACTTTAGCTAAGTGGACTCTTTGACAAGGTTGTCAACCTCAATCTTGTTATGTTTCTTAAATCATTAGATGATGGGAGAGGTAGGAGGTGGGAGGGGGGTGGAGGTTGGGTGATGACTCCGAGTGGGGGGTCACAAGGCATGCTATCCGGCATATTTTGCCTACGTATAGTGACAAAGGATTTGATAGTGGAGGAGATGGGGGCCACTCTTGCAAAAGCCTCAGTTCTTAAATGGGTGGCCGGGGGGGGGGGGGAGGGCTCGTAGAAGGGCCCCTGTCCGGATCAGCGAAAAAATGATAGCGAAAACGATGAACTCTCTTAATAACCGACTGAAATCAAGCCATCTAGTTTTTGTCGTTTCCAACATATATCGCCGATACTTAATCCAAACGAAATCGTTATAATATTGAAATATAATTGACTCTAGAGCCAATAGAACCCAATCTCGAGGCAGTTCATACATGAATAGTTTTACATTAGCCTGAAATGAACTCTTTCTTCAGTGTGTATTGTAAGAATAAATGATATTGTGTAGTTGTTCTGTATTTATGTATTGTTACAAGAAATCCTACTTTTAGTTTTCTTATGCTATTTTGTTCAATCATATTATTATATTCATAAGAAGGGAGTAGCGGTGGCTCAATGAGTCTGTTCGCTAACCTGATGGTCTAGGGTTCAATCCAGGCATAGTTCGAGATAATACCTTCGGATTTTTCAACCCGGTTTCCCCCTGTCAGTGATGCAGGTAAGAGGGGCTGACAAGGAAAACGCGTCTAGTCGTTCAGATGGGACAATAAACTGAGGCCCCGTGTGCTACAGACTGTGCATGTTAAAGATCCCTCGATAGTTTGAATTCGAAAAAGAACCGGCTAATGCCGCTGTCCTGGCAAAATTTCCCTCATTGTACAATACATGGCTTGTCCGTTCAATTAGCCCATATCGTGCAGAAAATTAAGACGTAAAACTTTATTTCGTTTTTTTTCATAAGACTAGGAAAGCATACACGTTCAATGTAGCATTAAAGTAACTTTAAGGCCTTGGTTGTCAATATAAAAATTGGTTCTGACGACTGTTAAAGAAAAGTTAGGAATTGAATGTTCGTCGGTAAAAGACAAAAAGTGTATTTCTTTAAGTACCGTGTATGGGTCATCATTTTCACACATTTTTTGGGCTGAGACTTTGAAGCCATCCTGCTGACGAACGTTCGTAAGTTTTTAATTTTATTTTTGGCGCTGTTTGCTATCTGTACAAACTCTCGTCTGGTTTTCTTCAAAGTTGCCGCGGTCAGAATCATTCAGAAACAGGCTTCGATTAAAAAACTGGATACTTGAGTCTACGAAGTCATTGAGACGATTTTCAAAATGGCGTCTGATCAATGGCGACATTAGAATCTATCGATCAAGAAGAGAACGACAAATTTGGTTACACAAAAAATCTCAACGGTGTTTTGAAGCAAATCTGATTTAATCTTTAAATTTCAAACGGCTCATGCCCATGCATGACTAATTGTTAAAAATATTCCACGAAATGGTAATCAAACAAGACCAGATGCAAGAAAGCATTCGATTGGACATTGTTCAAACAAAGGAACATGCATCAAAGAATCTGATTGGATATTGGGTAAACACATTTTAGCCAATAATATGTTTTCTTAGAACTTGTGGTACAAGATACTCCAATACACTTTAAGGTTACCCGTATTGACTATTTTATTATAGTTCTGAAGAACACTTGCCGAGAATTTGAAGATTCCCGGAAAGGCATTGATTCTTTTCACCCATATAGGCTAGATCAACACATTGGTTTTAGGAAATCCACTTTAGACCATCTCAACCGCTGGTGTGGTCGATAGCATCAATTCTTTAATGATCATTTTATCACCAATGACTGGAAGCTACCATCTGCCATTTGATTGAAAGACTTAATTTGCTGACCACAAAACAGAAAACCTTTAAGTTATGGCGAGGAAGCTGTGAGGCCATTGTACGATGCATGAATGCCTTTTCAATCTTGAATCATTCTGGATTGCTACATGGCGAATTCTCATCCTCCCGGCTTGACAGATACTAGCTGATTGAAAAATGTAAAACCACAAAAACAGAAAACTTTTAAGTTGTGACGAGGAAGCTGTAAGGCCATTATCAGATGCATGAATGCCTTTTTAATCTTGAATGATCCAGGATCGTTAAATGGCCCTAAATAGGAAGCTTTAGGGTCATTTTGATTTCCAAGGTCACGTGGTTTTGTTATTCTTTTGGGTTTTGGATCTTGAAAGGTTTTATTCTGAAGTGACAATTACGCACTTAAATGCTCAAAATACATTTGATGGCTCTGAGAACCACCGATACCTCCGATACCATCTGATACCCTCGACCTCAAGAGGCTTCGGCCCCTCATTCCTCGCCTCACGGCGAAGACATGGCTCTAATTCTTCACCCAGAACACCGCAACCTCGATACGCCCCTGATGGCTAACGATAATTGTTAAATCATAATCTAAAGCTAAAGCCATTCTCCAGAATGAGACTAATTCAAGAAATGATTTATTTGTTTGAAAGTAAATGACTAACACACGCCTTGTTACTGCCAATTTAAATGGATAATTTGCGTTGAGGCTTTTGACCTTAGGATTCTGTTGACCTCAGCGTTTTATTTCCTCTTTTTCTACGGAACAATACTGCTTGGTTGTTTAGTCTTTCTTTTCATTTCTAGTCGAATGAAGGTTACAAGATAATGTTTTAAATTTTAAACGTTTCTTTTCGCTTGTCAGAAGATCTACCGACTTTCACGATGGCTAAAAGTCACGCCACCATTGGCGGGAATAATTTTTTGAGATCGCTGCCCTCAAACATGTTGGTAGCGCTATAGACTCTACGCTAAATGCCGATGTATGTGGGTGCAATTTGGTCACATACAATCGTTAACCAATACCATATATCACAACCAAGGTCATAGGCTACGTGGACGACCTCTAAGCAAACACAAAGAAAGACGGCTTGACCATCTTCCACTCATATGACATTTGGCACTGAAGTCTAACTCCTTTTACTTCAGGTAGTAATAATAAACAAAAGCCCTATATACACTAGCTTGGGCACGTTAAAGATACACCTACAGTTGGAAATAATTGTAAAAGACAAGGTTATGCGATCTGACAAAATCCTTTCATTGCACACTAAATAACGTTGTCCGTCTTCAATACCTGTATCAGTTCAGAAAAATATAACGTAAACCTCTCTTAATTTCTTTCATTTTTGTTCAGATATCAGTATTTGTTATAAGACAAAGAAAAACCTAGTTAGAGATCTTATTTTATTAATTGACGTATCTAGATATACCAGAGAATTCATTAACAATTTATTTTGAATAATTTACTTCATTTATACAGCGGTATGGATGTATGAAGTATGTTTATTAAAGAAACACGTTACACATGAATATAAATCTCTCAACATTTGATTAGCTTGGACATCAAACGATTTTCAAACGATTTTTTTAACGATTTTCAAACGATTTCTTCTTGAGCAAGTCACAGCTGATAGTTGGAAATAAGGTTTGGTTACGGTGGTTAACGATAGAGCCAGAGCACGAGAGAAGTAGGGAAGAAATTAAGACCGGGTTACATTTAGAAAACGAACTTCGTCTGTACCTTGACTACAATAGCCGCCTTTCTTGTGTCGCAGAAGAGATTTGATAAACTTATACGCTACAGAATACAGCCAATCAGTGCGCTTGTCAGAAAGTCTGCAAACAGTAAGCCATAATCGTTACAGTCTTTCTGTCGGAGGCTCTGATTGGCTGTATTCGATAGCTTACAATCCAATCAAATCGTTGCCTTAACAAACTTCTGTGAAATAAGAAAGGTGGCTATTGTATTGACTGTGTTTGCCACTGTACAATCCAATCAAATCACTGCATTCTATGATGCAAGAAAGGTAGCTATTGCAGTCACTGTGAACATTGTGAAGATGCATTCCCTCTGACCTGCATCAATAACACTAGACGTACCTATAATTTCTTACAAGGGAATCACATATTGGCATAAAGGTTATATAATAATTTATATCATTAATGATGCTTTTGTAAAGGTTTAAGATGGATTTCATTAACAAATCAAATAAACGTTGATTTGGCCTGAAAAAAAATCCAAATGTCAACAGAAACTGTTCGTGACTTGGAGAATAAAAAGTTTAAATAGATTAAGAAAGACTGGTAAAATGAAATATGCATGTTGCATTAAAAAATACACACGGTTGCAAAATTCCGTGACAGTAAAGGCCAACAACGCAGTTAAAAAACCTTTAGCTTTGCTTAAGGAGTAATTCCACCTGCATTCATGGCAAAAAAATGAAATGAAAATAAGTTTTTATGTCCTACTCTTCTGCATCTTATGATCAAATGAATACGGGCAACGCCATGCAGGGTGCAATGACGGCAAAGTTACCAGGGCAGCGGCATTAATCTTTTCGACTGTCGAGGGATCTTTAACGTGAATGGCCTTTAGCACCTGGGGCCTTGGTTTATTGTCCTATCTGAACGACTAGACACTTTTTCCATGTCTGAACCTCTGACTTACATCACTGACAAGGCAAAAGCGCTTTTCAGCTCAGTGAGTTGAACGCTTGCTCTCTAACCTGGAATATAGGTCGAGATATATCTTCGGCGCAGACCGAATAAACTGACATGGAAAAGGCGTTTAGTCGTTCGGAGGGAACAATAAACCATTGCTCCTGTGCACGTTTAAGATCCCTTCGACACTTAAAAAGGACAAAAGAGTACGCTACAGTAATCGGATACCCAGCGCTTAGTTGTTGAAGTCAACTCTGAAATATAATTGGGTTTCATCCTTTAAAGGCAACAAAGAAGCGATAGAAAGAAATAAGGAATTCCAGAAAGGAAATGAACTAAAAGGTTCTCAGTATCGAGTTGGTGAAACTGATCGTATTTTAAGCTGAAGTCGTATCGGTATTAATGGTCGCTGTTACACAGTTAACTTCCTATAGTGAAATTAAAGTATAAAAACCAAGCACACAGGCAATTGATTTAAATGATAAGTGACTCGAACCAGAAAAAAACTCTGGACTGCACTAGCTGATTCTATAGTTTCTGTAGAAGGTTATCAGTTAGGACATCGGGAACTGCCAGAAACAGTATGACGAAAGGGGTTCTTCTATATGACTAGTTAAAAATAAAACCATTATAACAAGCCTGTGGTAGAAATTTTGTTAGACTACAATGGAGACGAAAAGGAAATGAAATTGCAATCTAATTAAAGATAGGTTGAGACACCGATGACTTCCGGTCTGTTAATAGCTCTTTCTATGTCACTTTCAGGATTCTCAGCTGACGTGCACGATCTGAAATTTAGCTCTATAACCTATAAAGAAAAAAAGCTTTATTTTGATTTGATTGATTTATCCTGGCGTAGGTCGATACAGTCCTTCAAATTTTATCACCAAAAATGATTTGTTTTTGTAATGTGAATAACTCTGTGTTCTGCAGATGGTGGACGTCAACACGTGTTCCTCGTTGCACACTGCATAGTATGGCTATCACCTAGACCAGTGGTTTCCATCCTTTCTCAGCTTTCACACCCCTGGAGCAATCACCTGGACCTTTCACACCCCAAAAAATTTGTTTCATCCACATTTTCAGCATATGATGATGTGAGGTGCTCTCTCAATTCAAAATGAATTTTTCTACTCACCCCTGACACCCTAGTTCCACACCCCCAGGGGGGCGAAAACATCCCGGGTTCGGGACCGGGGGCCTAGATCGTCTTAAAATAATCGGCATGTATTTGAAAGTTATGTTGGAAGTTTTAATTCATAGGCAATTTCACAAATTCGGTATAGCACAGCAGAATTGGGAACCATTGACCGTAATCTAAATCAGCAAAGATTTGATTATGACACGCTTTCTTGACCACAGGTCAATACTGTATTTCACTCGATAAGACTCTATCAAATGTGACACCAGATGCGATAATCAGTAAATTTACTAGTCAATAGAAATAGTACTACATGATGGCACCGTGCCTGATATTAAATGGACTTTAGGCACGAATTATGTCAAGACGTTGCTTCAGGACGATTCTGTGGATTATTGAATTAGGAAGAACAGTTTGTGTTCTTATCTGCAAGGTCAAAACTGGTTGATTAATATGAGTTACTTCACGCCATCCATGATCTGACAACACCCTTCTTCATATCAAGTTCTAAAAAGCTATTACCATATTGAAATATGGGTTACTTCATCATGATCTGACAACATTCCTCGTCACATCAAGTTCTGAGACGTTATAAAACATGATGCGGAGTATTTTCTGCCTTTTCTTGACGACTTTAGTAACTTCTTGTACCTTTTTTTCTGTTTAATTAATGTATCAAGATCTGACAGCCCTCTCCTTCGGATCAAGTTCAACACAACCATACAACTGTATGAATAAACTGTTGTTAACTTCCAGGGATTTACTGGCACTCTACCTTTTAATTGACTGCGTCTCTTGTGATTCCAAATGAACCACCAGAGCAATAATATTTCCTTTGAACAATATTTTGAGAATTTTCAGATACTCCTAAGCAATTAATAGAGTCTTAGAAAGTAGGTTAATTAACCCGTCCGTCCTTTCAGCAAATCTTTTACATCAACTGGTCAATCAAGTTAATCTGTGATTTCTAGATGGTTGATAGTAACTGATGAAAGACGTCGATTAGAATATAGGTTAGGAATGGTGTACTGTGTGGGTGCTGAAACGGTTTGCACTAGCGTATAATCCAATCAAATCGCTGCATTCCGTGATACAGGAAAAGTGACTATTGCATTCAAGGTATTAGACATAGTTCGTACTAGCTTAACATTGTGAAGATGAAGTGTGTGTAGGTGCTCAAGCGGTTTTTGATCTTCACGATCTATTGGTGTGAGTGAGTGCATATTCACAATGTCAAGCTCCTGCGAACTTCCTACTTATACCTTGACTACAATAGTCACCTTTCTTATATCCTTGGAATATCAATGACGCGATTTGATTGGATTGTACGCAAGCGAATACAGCCAATTACAGGTCTCGACAATGTTTACAGCCTTTCTGACGAAGGCTCTGACTTGCATACAAATCACTACATTCCGTGATACATGAATAGTGAATATTGCAGTCAAGGTATTAGACACAGTTCGTAATACCTTGACATTATGAAGACGATGTAGATGTGTGGGTCGATTGGTGGTATATTGAGGGCGCTTTCGGTGTAGAATGTTCAAACGAAGGTCACCACTTTTCATGTATTGAAAGACTTCTTACTGTAAGGGATAAAATCCGAACCTAATGTTTTGTGAGGGCTGACACAAGCATCCAAAAGACTAGATCCTCCATTGCAAAACGGTGTAAAGCACTAATTATTAGAAGGAGTTTTATGATATTCATAATTCAAGCCTTAACTTCCATTTTGATCATCTTAAACGTGTGTCAAGTTATCAGATCAATCGTAAGCTAATCAGCTAATAAGTCAAAGAGTGGTCTTGTCGAAAATATTGCCAAACTTATCGGATTTCTGTACAGTTAAAAGCAGAAATCGATGGATGATGTCGAATTAGGTCATCGATATTTTGGAACGAAATTAGAAAATATTCAATCTAGGTCGCAAATTTCAATGCTTCAATGATCAATTGGTAATAGCCCTAATCATTATGATACCACTTTTCATTATGAAATACTTACTCACTTATGATTGATATACTTCTTCATGTGAAAAGTTCATCAGCTGCTACTAATGTTTCGCCAAAATGTTGTTTTGGATTTCGGATTTTGTTTTGCCGTTCAGAATAAAGCCACCAGTTAGTACACAAATGGTTGTTTTTCAAACAACAGAAAGCCAATAACATTGTTAAGTGTCACTGAACGGAAAGCAAGTCAATCCGTTAAAATACGAGAAGGTCGTACCGTTAAATGTTGAATTCGTTTCCTCGGCAGCTAGATATCCCTGGTAACAGGCCTATAAAATCACAATGTTTATAACTTTAACAACATTGTTTAGCAGTGGCGGTGCCAGTCTTCTGGAACTAGTAGGGGTAAAAATAGGGGACAGACTGGATTAAAGGTGGACGACTTTCTGGGTTGAGATTTCAAACCCGGGAGCGTTGTGAAAGCGCCGAGGGTCTGATGGTGCACCCCTGTCCCCCTCAAATATTTTGAAAAATATATTTTATTTGGTACAATCTTGCCCTTAAACTGATGCAAAAATAGTATAAAAATTGTATTTCAAAATTTCTTATCAATAAAAAAAGAAAATGAAATGAATGGGCTAATGAAGACGTGCAACGCAATGAGGGAAATTTTGCCTGGACAGCGGCATTAGCTTGCTTTTTTTCGATTTCCAACTGTCGAGGGATCTCTAACGTCTTATCAATAAAAGGGGGGGGGGGATACACACTATAACACCCCCCCCCCCCTCCTCCCCCACTTCCGTGTACCCCAAATGGTACCGCCGTTGTTCATTCTGATATAACCAAGTATAGGTTGATGACAGCTTTAATTCCTGTAATGTAGTCCACTAAATCTAACTTAATCCCGGTTGTCCAGTGAGACGACTTGATATCGCTAGCAACTTCCAATAAACAACCACTAATGCACGAAATGATCCGCACGAATTCTAGGTGGCTAAACAGAACAAGGCATCTTCCTGTCAACATGGAAATACATCAGTTCATAATTCCTTAAAGGAAAACTACCTCTTATAGTGGACATAAAATTTGAAGTCTCAAACTTGGTCAATAAGTGTATATATTCATCAGTTGGACTTACCAGGTACCATGACTTAAGAATAGATTCTCTATATAAGACGATATATCTATAAAACTATAAAAATATTAAAACACGTTGCTTAACATGTTTTAAAATGACTTAGTTTTATGGATTTATTAGATTATAGAAGGATTCTGTTGTATAGTTTTGACCCCAGATAAGTCTACTGATGAACAATGACTAACTTTGGTCAGGTTTAAAAATTTCACCTTTTGGATGATCTTAAGAGGAAGAATACTTTTAAGAAATTTGTTGTCATCGTAAACAGATCAGTTGACTGTTGACAGCCGAAGTGATTAGCACGAGCTTTGACCTGAACAATTGTTTGCCTTACTACTTCCTGCTTTGTCCACTCATAGCTCTATTTCAGATTACAGAATCTGATAGATAAAAAGGCATGGGGGAGAGAGCTGTGGATCAACTAGATAAGTAGGCTTGGCCTCTTCCCGGGGAAATCTTTTTTTTAAACATATGCTCTCCGTCTCTGGTGGGGCCCCATGGTTCAACAAGTCCTCGTAGTTGAACCACCAGAAGAGAGGTTTTTGGTCTTCTCATTTCACAGAAGCTAGTTGACGACAGGAGTGGGTGCCTAAATTCCAAAGACTAAAATCATGTGTGCCTCTACCTCTTGTTCATTGACGTTTGTGAATGGTGGTCATGTAAATCGATTTACGCTAGCGAATAAAGCCAATCTGGGCCCTCGACAGAAAGACTGTAAGAAATAATTACGCATGAAATCGCTGGCGTACAATCCAATCCAATCACTGAAACAAGAAATTGGGCCATTGCAGTTAAATACTAAGGTGAAGACGTATTACTTTGACCATTGTGAAGATGATGGTACCTCTATGTTGGCATTTTTTGTTAAAAATTAAAAAATGTCATATTCGGCCAGAATCAGCGAAGCGTGATGACTTACATACCGCCTATGGGAAATCACAATGTTACATAGTACATTTGTATGAATGAATCTGAGAAACAAAGATCAAAATGACGTAGATCAATGTGTCTACCACATAAGTCACCGACGTCTTTGAACAATACAGGCTTAATCCCTCTAGACAACCCAGTGTCTAGCATAATTATTACTGGCCAACAAATAGGAGATTTTTCACTGTGGGCAATGGGGAGAATTTTGCCTATACAAGATCAATGGATGGTTTTGAATATACTAGTACAAAGGGGTCTTCAACAGGCACAGTTTGTAATACGCGAGGCCTCTGTGTATTGTCCTATTAAAGCTCATAGCTACTGAGGGGTAGGGGAGGGACAAAATGATTGCCCCGTGAAAAAATTCTGACAACCAACCAATTCCATTACTGCAACTTAACACCATACATTAATGCCTCTCCAGGATATATAACTTGCCCCGCCATACAATCAGGTCTGGCTTGGTCCTACCCTTGGTCGACTTGCATCACTGAGGGATATCGGGTTGAGAAATCAGGAGGTCCGACATAAGCTCGGATTGAACCCTGTACCTTCAGCTAAGCGAAGAAGGTCTCTAACTCACTGAACCACCAGACTTCCCTGATAAATGAAACTGGGGCAATTCGTTGTACATTCACTCAGAACATAATCAAATTTGAATGAAGTCATTGGTCTGAGCTTTCCTTTGAAAATTATCTTTCCTACCACTTGTCAATCATATCTCGTTAACTATGGAACGGTGTACCGGAAATGAATTGATGAACACATTTCTTCTGTCACCCTTGGATACTTCCACTTCCGCTGGCAGCCATTTTGAATCTAGTTCTTAGTCAGGTAGAATCTGTGGAATGAAATGAGATTGTATATCCTACATTTCTGGCCCTGGCTGAATAACGTGTAATTAGGAAGAGCAACGAGCAGTTTGCAATAAGGGGAATTTTGCTTGGACAACAATATCAGCATAGTTATTTTCGTTTTCCAACTGTCGGGAAGTCTGAAGGTACATAGACTCTAGCAAACATGGCCTGGATTTGATGCCCAACTCTAACGACGCTATATCTATGCCAACCGAGTCCCATTGGACCTTCATGTGGGTTAAAAGATCCTGTTACCACAGACCAAGGAGCATGCGTCCAACCAATGACGTAGAGTAATTGAGAGAAACGGGGCAAATGCCTAACTTTTAAAATGACGACACTTTTAGAAGTCTCTATTTATCAATTATATATTTTAAAACCACCCAGACCCACTTTGGTCCCATTTTAACTTTGATTGCGTTACTGTCTTACCATACTCCTCCAAAGTAAATTGTTAGATCCTACGAGCACTTTCAAGCCAACGTCATACGACTCAGTGGCTTAACAAAATAAGTCGGGGCCCGTAAATTTTAGTGGGTTTCGCCTCTCTTCCGTAAAAAATGTTTCTTAGCATATGCGCTCCCGCATTTTCTTAAGTGGTGGTCCGTTGAATTGGTTCAATCAGTTCTTATGGTAGTTCAGCCACTGCCACGGCTCTTATTATATCGTGAAATATTATGTTCTTTGGCAATCTTGACTCGTTTATGGAGATAATTTAGTCTAAATCTATTGATATTCCAGTTTGTTGACTGAAGGAATTATCTTGGTCATAAAATCGTTCTGTTGGCTGAATTCATAATTAATCAAGTCGAATTACATTGTTTATGTATTATATTACGGATGATGATATTACCGATATTAAATAAAGTCTCTAGCATAACATTCACCTTCACTGACAATTCACGGATAATTCGGGAAAGATCAATGCCAGGAGATTTGACCAAGGACAAGGATGTAAAAAGGATCTTTTGTGAACCGTCACTTCTATTCAGCCCAGGGGCTAAAACCTCCTTGCCTCCTCCCGAAATGGATTGCCCTCCTCCACCTGTCCCTCCAGATATATTACAATCAAGCATCGAGTCTGTTCTACATCATCATCTTTTGTAAATAACACACACGCTTACGAAATTTTGAGTGTGGGCGAAGCTAATTGGATAAAGTGAACCACGGTCCCATCAATTTATTAATAAGGAATGGAAAAAAAGATTAATTCACAAAAGACAAGAAACATTTTTTCTAATCGCACATTCAAATTCATTTCATCTGTACCGTCTGTTACAAATCATATTGTATAGAATTGTGCAGGGTTACTTAATAAATCAAATGATGAAGTTTAGTCCACAGAGTCTTTAATTTATTCCAACTCAAGGGAAATTTTGATCGGACCGATTTATATTTTCGTAGGTGTATCGAGATTTCTTTAAGGTGTATTTATAACAATGTGGTTAAATGCACAATTCTATTTAAATGGTCATAATTAAGCGCAAGTAACAAAAACTAACATTGTGCATTTCATTATAATGATGAATTGTTCTCTAGAGTTCGGCCTTGTTTGATGCTGACGTGCCGATAATGGTCGATCCCAATTTTGATCAAAGTAGAGCGTGGCTAATTCTAGAATTCTTTAATAAAGCCATCGTTCGCTAATCTGAAGGTCCAGGGTTCAATTCCGGCGTAGGTCTATATTTTTCAACCCGGTCTCCCCATGTCAGTGATGCAGATCGGAGGGGCTGACGTGGAAAAAGCGTCTAGTCGTTTGGATGGGGCACTAAACAGAGGCCTTCTGGGCTACATAATGTGCCCTTAAAGATCCCTCGACAGTTGGAAATCGAAAAAGAGCAGGTTAATGCCGCTGTCCTGGCAAAATTTCTTGTCTTCATCAGCCCAATTAGGTGCAGGCGTACAAGCAGGACGTACAACTCGATTCCTTTCATTTCATTTTAATGCAGTCATATCTCACAGAGTGCCACGTTGAAAAGTAAAAATAATATTGTTTTTAATGTCACAATATTTTTCTGTGTCTACAAACTGACAAAAGAAATACACGTAGACCCGTCAAAGACGACACAAGATACGGCAAGTTAATTCTATTTACATTTTATGACTTATATCATGGTGAAATTCTGTCGCTTATATTTTCCAGTATTATTTGATATTGAAAACCCAAAATTTCGCATCAGAACGCAGCCAGGCTGAAATAACCATTAGTGAAAACTTGAAACTGACTCTTGATTGAGAATCATTTCAGACTCTCCAACACGAGAGGCTAGCGACAAGACGCCTCCAAAATGTTGCCTCCATTGACTAAGTATGCCCCCTATTTGTACTCCTATTAACAGGACCGTCTTTATTAGCCCACATGGTACAGAAAATTAGGACGTAAAACTCCATTCATTTCATTTCATTTCGGGAGTCTGGCACCGCCATTGAGTATAACTAAGAATCTATTTCGGTTATAAATTAGGTAAAGTGAGACGTTCCAAGGATGTCTTTCCTGTCAATCATTGAATTGGACTGGGATATCTTGGTCGATCTGTCACTAATTATGAATGAAGCTAATTAGTCTAATAATATTCAGTAACACTGTGTCTGGTTACGAGAATCTAAGGTGTCTAGTTTTCACCTTTTACGTTTTTTTTCATTGGCTAAAAGGTGCCATGGGATCGAAATTCAATCATGAAACTAACGCCGATGACACTTTTGCCAATGATCCTGATATAGAAACCCAGTATTTTTCAACCCGGTTTCCCAATGGTCGTAAAACTACTGATGAAGGCAGTCAACACCATGTAGTATATAGTGTGGGCCCTTTGTTTCTTGTCCCATTGAACAACTATACCGGGATAAAACCCTGGACCTTCATGTTAGCAAGAAGCGTCAAACCCACTGCCCCCCCCCCCACCCCCCCGGGCTCGTTTAAGATCGTAGAGATTGACAGAGGCAATGTGTCTTGTCGTTCTATGGGTTATACGTTCGTATTGTTTGGAGGTGTTTTGTTGTAATAAAGAAATTGGTCGGTTGTCAGAATTTGTTTTTGTAGCTACTGTCCTGTGTGTTTTAGAGTATACACCTTGGCGATCCATCAACGGTTGGCAATCGAAAAGGGATACCATATGCTGCTGTCCAGAGAGAATTACCCTTATTGCATTCGTCATAACGCTGTTTATCTTTATTTAACGTTGCAAAAAAGCCGTACGTAAAACTCCACTCATTTCAATTGGCACATATAAATCAGTGAAATTCTATCGCTGCCATATATAATAAACTGACGACTTGAACGAGGCGATGATTTATCCTCAGTTTAACTGATAATATTTTGTTGTAAAACAGTGAATGGTTTTATGTCTACTTTATGATGTCTTCCGAGAATTCAAGTATTGAATTTTCATCCGAGTTTCTACAAAATTCTCATAAAATCCAGCCAATATAACAAATGTAAATTAAATGAATGAGCCTCTAGCGTGTTGTTCTGTCTAAGTGGTACTCCATTTTTTATTTAAACATATGCATAATACTGAAGAGGTGTGTTCGATTCTTCTGTTCCCAAGAACTGGGAATCGTATTACGAACTTTTTCTTTTATTACAAGAAATAATTTATTATATAGATCAGTATATCAAGTGGAAGGAAGTTGACGAACCCAGTCGCACAGTTCCATCATGTGTGAAATGCGATCCTGCCCTCGTGCCTTATCAGAATCTTCCGGCGCAGTATGCATGCTACGTGAGCGTAACGTTTTTAAAATTCTCGCGTTTGGAGCCAAGAGCTCTTCTTAGTAGTTTCTGAAACATTGCTCTATGGATTACAAAATCGATTGAAACAATAAAAGAGTAAAGTTTGGTCGTCGTTTTAATAGTGAGTCATTTGGATCATGTGCCTCCATTGTACTAGGGCCCTGGCGTATGATCGGTTCCTGTAATTCCCGAAATTTTATCACAAAAACAAATCTCAACATTTGAAGCAAATGGTATCTGTGGCGTAATGCCAAAGTTTTTCCAGAATGCCAGGCACAAAGACGTCGAACGGACAAGGAAACCATCTTTGTATGCTTTTATTAACAAAACTTCAAAAACATTTGTGATCGTCGTGTTCATGTCACAGCAAGAAAATCTAACCTTTTCATTCCTTATAATGCAGTGTTTCTTTCCTGCGCCATTCGCTCAGATATTGTCTCTTCAATAGAATCATCTTCTTTGACTGACACCGTGTATCCATCATTCCCGCTTGTACATTCTTACCAGTTTTAATTTGATCATTTAGCCTACGCCAGAGACACACACAAAACACATCATTTAATTAGTTTTTTTTACAGTTTGGTTAATTTGATTCGATCATGGATTTTGCCAAATTGATATGACTGTCCGTCTCGTGATATGACAAGGGCATTTTTCATTAGTGGTCGCATCCGCTAATAAGTTGCTTGTGATGTTCCTATGGCGGTGATGTGTTAGAGGAGGCCATACTGCCTGAACTGAGGTTGACCGGCACTCCCACTCCGTGAGCCCCTTGACAAGTCCCCGGCCGTTACTTGTCGCACCCTCACCCCAAAGAAACACCACTCATGCGCAGTTAATAACGTCAACTAGCCATCATCCATGATCTGATGAAATTTTTATGCAATTCATGTTCTAGGTTAATAAAATATCCAATCATACATTCTCTATATAATCCAAGATTTACAGACTACACGAGGAATTCTGGAAAATTCAGTGCTTTTTTCGGTACTACGCATGGGCATGTTAATTACGATCTTATTTCCATAGTAGTATTTGGCTAAATTGCAGGTGAACCGAAAGTTGTATTTCAAACCTGAAAAAGGAATATGGATAGCAAATTTGAATTTAAACACGAACGAAATCTTCGGGATCTGCCAGAACCTTGCGGTGAGTTGAAGGCTTCTGTTGGACAATTCAAAGTAGTTGCGAAACGGTCATATCGGAAGTTATTGGTGGACTAGAGTTTGCGAGCAAATGGATGGTCGCTGTACCTGCCGACTCTGCCTATTGACAGTGTTGCCCGTGTTCACTAAATCAAGCGCATTCCCCATGATGACTGTGTTGTAAGCAGCTCAACATATCTGACCCCATCAGAGATGAATGAAAGAAAACCAACAAGTAAACACAGACAAACTAGACAGATCTTAAAAAAACGGAAATTTTTCTAGAAATGAGGCCAGTTTCATTGACAAGATTTGTCAGTTTACAGGACACAAAGCAGACTTAATGGCAATATAAAGTAATTCCTGGAAGAAATCTTACTGCGAGACTGGAGCCATAACTCCTATCGTTATTCGTACTGATGTTAACCAAAACCAACATTTCTTAATCTAAGACAGAACAAGCTGATGCATTGTTTTGATTAAAAAAATACTACCCTAAAAGACGTAGGAGTTTTACTATGTCACAAAGTGGTGGGGCGGGTGAAGACGAGAGAAATGCTGGTGGAGGTCCCAAGTGGTTCTGACGCGCAAATCGATCACAATCACGTACGTAAGGACGGCGAGAAGGGGTGCCTACCACTCGATCTGGGAGGCTCGAAATGTACGGGTGCCGAGTGGGCCACTTTTGGAAAGCAGAACTGACAGTTTCGTCCGATATAGCGAATGATTAGAGCTCGGTTCCCTCACCTAATATTTCTCAGAAACATCACCGTGTGTACAGCTATCGCGGTTATCTTTGACCCATTTTCGACCAAAAAAATTGATTTTTGACCCACAGATGTACTTCACCAATTTTCACTTTTTTGAAAATCCAAATCCGGTCAAACTAGTTGAGGTAGAGGGCTGAAATTTGTAAACGAGCTAGTTGCAAACGTTTGGTTTCCAGTGCCACAATCTTCGAGTTCGTATCTCTGCTACTTGGAAAGTTCTGTAGATCGTATTGAAAATCGGAATTTTTAAGTACTTTTTCGCAAGTTTTATTTACATTGGGGAAGCACCGAGTAAAAAAAAAACTGGTTACATCGATTTTCAAGAGCCAAAAAATGCATTTTTGGCGCACAGGTGGACGTAATGGACAACATCGGTCATTTTGTCTCATTTGGGAAACTATTGTAAGGTTGCAATGTAGACCACAAAGTGTTACCATTGAAGAATTCGCCCATCTCTTGGTGATCTGATCAGTATTCAAGCCAAACGACAACTTAAGCCCCTTGAATTCCTCGAGATCGGCATTCGAATTCTATATCAAGTCAACAGAAATACCAACTTAAACCCTTGGAAATTATTTTAGAACACATTATTAAAATAGATATAATGTTTAAACTTTGAAGGTATTAAGTTCCAAAATTAACAGTCATTTCAATTTCATTTCATTTCATTTCATTTTCATCATTTATCCCCGATACATATAACAATTTAGAAAAAATCTTTACGAGCCAAAGAAAACTTCCAATTTTAACTTTGAAGTCAAAAGTCTGACCCGATCGTCACGCCGGCTTGATCTACTGAACGGAGCTGACAAAACAAATATTATTAGCTTAGAAATCGTGTTTTGAAAACATGGTATACAGACTTCAGGAAGTTTATAACACAGTAAAATCATTCATATGAATTATCATCTTCACACCGTCATGCTATTACAACTTCGTCTTATACATCTTCTCAATGTCAAGCTATTACAAACTCCGTCTTATACATCTTCTCAATGTCAAGCTATTACAACTTCGTCTTATACATCTTCTCAATGTCAAGCTATTACAACTTCGTCTTATACATCTTCTCAATGTCAAGCTATTACAAACTCCGTCTTATACATCTTCTCAATGTCAAGCTATTACAACTTCGTCTTATACATCTTCTCAATGTCAAGCTATTACAAACTCCGTCTTATACATCTTCTCAATGTCAAGCTATTACAACTTCGTCTTATACATCTTCTCAATTTCAAGCTATTACAACTTCGTCTTATACATCTTCTCAATGTCAAGCTATTACAAACTTAATCTTATACATCTTCTCAATGTCAAGCTATTACAAACTCCGTCTTATACATCTTGTCAATGTCAAGCTATTACTAACTTCGTCTAATACATCTTCTCAATGTCAAGCTATTACAAACTCCGTCTTATACATCTTCTCAATGTCAAGCTATTACAACTTCGTCTTATACATCTTCTCAATGTCGAGCTATTACGAACTGTGTCTAAAACCTTGATTTGATTAGGCTCTTTTCTTTTATCACAGAAGTTTGTAAATGCAGCGATATGATTAGATTGTACATCACTGAATGCAGCCAATAAGAGTCCGCGACAGAAAGTGTGTAAACCGTAAGCCGTAATGTTTAAAGGGACAGATGCGTCATTTACAAATCCATTTGTGTACAGAATTATCTGCGTTTGAATGTGAATTTAAGATACTCTATGATATATATATAATAGTGAGTAAAATTCCTTGTTTGGAGTATTTTTAAAGGAATTAGGAGATTTTCATACATTTCTAGTACTTGATATCATGATATCGAGTGCTTTGATTTCCCGTATTTGATGTATTTACAATCCAATTAAGTCGCTGCATTTACAAACTGTAAAACGAGAAAAGAGTCAATTGAAGTCAAGCAGTGGCTCAACTACAATAGGGACTGGTTGAACCAAGCCCATGGGCCCCTACTCTCATAGGAGGCCCTGAAGCCCAGACAAAATTCAAATTATTGTTTAATTCCACGAATCCTAACTCATCTAGTTAAACCACGTAAGTCAAGGTATTAGATGCAGTTCATAATAGCTTGGTATTGTGAAGATGATGAAGTATATTAAATTATGGATATATATTCGTGTATCAATATACAGTCCGCCTTCAGTGTCTACCAGTGGCGGTGTCAGTTTATAGTGGGTGGGGGGGGGGGGGGGGTGTATTTGAACCCGTAGAAAAACGGTTTGCAACCCCAATTGTACCCCCACATTATTCTTAACAAAATCAAAAATGATTTTTTTAAACCGTCTTTGCCCCAAAAATATGCTTCAAAAAGCACCAAATCAATTTTCTTGAGAGAAACATCTCAGACGCACCATGAGAGTCTTACGAATTCAGCCTCGACAGTTGTCCCCGCATTAAGTCAGTCTGCCCCCTATATGTACCTCAAATCACGAGAGACTGGCACTGGTGTCTACTGTCTTATAATATAGCAATATCAGAAATAAACCACATTACATGATAGGCTTATCAAATAAGACTAATATCTTTAATGGTATCCATAGCGTGAATCGAAGATAATTGTTGACCAAAGCAGAGGATTTTCTCGTATTTATCTCTTACCAAGACTGTTTGACATGACAGTGTTAGCACATATATAACACTTCAAAGAACAACCCATACCAGACAGCCTACCGTTAAGAAAGTCCCACTATGTAAGAAAAGACAACAATCAGAATAACATTTTAGATCCTTTATATTATCTTAAAGGGACCCATTGTTGGTTTGGTTGTTGATAATTATGGTAAAAGGATCCAGAACTAGTCTTGGTATGTGTATTCAAGAGAAATGGTATTGTGATAATGATGTCATAATCCGAAAAACGTAAAACTCCATTCATTCATTGGAATACCTTCTGGAAAGAATCTGTCTTGCTACATCTTCCTTTGTTTCATTCTGAAAAACATATTTCATTTTCAAGATGTCGAAGGCGCTACACTTCATAAGAGTCATTACGACGTAAAACTTCACTTGCTAGATCTAGAAGCTTAATAAGTCACACAATTTCCACAACAGTAAGGAAGACGTAAAACTCCATTCATTCGAGTCTTGGAACAATTTCTGGAATTTTTCTTGCTACACCTTCTTTCGTTTCATTCTGAAAAACAAATTTCAGTTTCAAGATTTCGAAAACGCTACACTTTATAAAATATAAGAGTCATTACGACGTAAAACTCCATTCACTCTAAAAAGATTCCTACGACCTTCTCCCTACACTATCACTGGTATAATTCCCAAATTCTCAATTTCACTTGCTAGACTTAGAAGCTAAAAAGTCACAAAATTTCCACAACAGTTAGTACGACGTAAAACTCCACTCAATCAAGTCTTGGCACAACTTTCATTTTCAAGATTTTAAAGATGGCAAATTTTATAAGAGACATTACGACGTAAAAATCCATTCATTCGAGTCTTGGGAATAATTTCTAGAAAAAAAATAACACCCTCTCGAAACTTTCCTCGTTTCATTCTCAAATTACCCATTTCACTCTTCAGTTACCGCAGCGATACAAGAAGATTATTGTTCAGAAAAAGATATTTAATTACAGCGAGTTACTGCCCTTGAGCCCTCATAATACACGGTTATGAATAATTATAAAAATTCAATATAATCCTCATTTTTTCATTCAACAATTGCTGCAAACTGG
>NW_008708707.1:1624087-1672450 GCF_000327385.1 Lottia gigantea | reverse complement strand
CATCGGACATGAAGACATGATATGCTTCAAAACTTCTCAAAACGCTGGTGAATTGTTTGTTTGTCCTGAAGTGGTCGGAATTTGACGTAAGCCTCGTTAGTTTAATAGTATACTTATTCGTAATTGCATACAAAGATACCAAGAAAGGTGGTCGGTTATGAATCCTGGTGACTAGAAGTACGAAACATTACCGAAGGCTAAGTAATTGTTATTAAAACTTAAAGGCCAATATATAGCAAAGTTTTTATGATATAATATCAATTGAGAGACGACTGGCCAACTTGCTGTCGGCGTTCTATCGGGCAATCTGACAGTGTTTCCCACTGAAAGACATAATTGATGTGATGACCACGCTCAAGGTAGTAATCTAAACATCAATCTCGTCTGGAAGCACTCTTGATAAAAGTGATAGCAGTCGACGTGAAAGTTTAGATATCACTAATCATTATTGAAGTATGTGTGCTTATTGAATGTTTTAAGTTTTCATCCTCAGCGTTTTGTACAGAGACCACCAATAGACCTTTATCATGCCTCGTTTTTGAGACACCGAAAGCGAGATTCATAACACGAATTACGTCATAAATAAATAAGATGGCGACGTCCTTTGAGTATAGATGAATATCCAATTTGACGTCATTAAAAATTCACTCATCAGCAAGAAGAGAATGCCCTTTCTCGGAAATGTGTGACGGTCATGTAAAGGATCATTAAACAGCGTGATTTATGACGTCATAAAACACAAGCATAATTGAAAATTGGAATGGTCCAATTTGTTGCTATCGGTGTCTCCGAGACACAATTTTTTTACAACCAGATGTGTTTGGTTTATATCGTTTGCTTTCAATGGTATAAATTAAAGGGAGATAACGCATTTGGCATTTAGCAGAACCGTACCAAAACAATTTCGTCAATTTAGTCTAGACGCTGTTTACATGTCAACCCTTGGATCTCTTTCACTGAGCGTAATTGCACCATTCTATTCAAACGTTTATGGTTATTTCAAATAGAAACGGTCTGGACCGTGACGTCACTGGATTTAAAGTCCAAATATGAACCAGAATGTCCCCAATGCGCATATACAAGTCTTACCCTTCCCCCATTCTACCCCGTGGAGGCGGGGGGAGGGGAATAAGTAACTAAAACAACAAGTACGATTGTTCAAATAAATATATTGAAATTAAAACATAGTTTCTGATTGTAGAAATTGTAAGAAATACGGATATAAAAGTTGCAAGAAAAACGAGTGTCAAATTGAATAAAAAAACGGATGTTAAAATTGGGAGCAGATAAAAAAAGTTAAAATGCAAAATCGGATGTAACAAATTAAAGGCTTAACCGGATGAAGTCGTAAAACAAAACAAAACGTAAATACGACTTAAACGGATAAACAAGAATTGGAATGCAAATACGGATATAAATGTTTGAAGGCAAAACCGGATGTAAAGTAAAAGTTTGAAGGTAAAATCGAATATAAAACTTAGGAATACAATTCTGTGTTTAGAAATTGAATTACAATAACCTATATAAAACACAAAAATATAAAACCGGCTAAAGTTGGGAGACAAGACCGGATGTAAACATTGGAAGACAAAAAACGTATATAATATTGACTACAAATCTTTTAAAATTGGAATCCAAAACCATGAATACAAAATTGATATTGAAAAATGGATAAAAACTAAAATACAAAACTGAATAAAGTTGGAAGACAAGACCGGCTGTAACATTGGAAGACAAAAACCATATAAGCTAGACTACAAATCTGTTTAAAATTGGAATACAAAACCGGATATAAAAATCGATATTGAAAAATGGATAAAAACTAAAATACAAAACCGGATATAAAAGTTGAAAGACGACACCGGATAATACAAAAACGGAAAGCAACTCCTCAAGAAAATAAAAAAAAGGAAAAAGGCTTTCTTTAGAAACTGGATATATATTAAAGTACAAAACTGGAAGAAAGAGTTATTTTAAATTGACTCATTCAATAATAAGAGTTTTTGTTTTGGGTTTTCCAATAATATCAATAGAGGGAGTAATCATCGTTTTAGGAACTTCAGATACGTATAACCTTATTTTAAAACAGTCCTATTTTCAAAACTTTTCCAACAAGGGTAACGTGATGGTGCTGTTTTATTTAGACAATTACGAAGATGTCACTCCCGAAATTGTTATGAATAAATTGACAAGGACGACATGGTTCTTGGAATATTGTCAAGCAGTTGGTTGTAGGCCAAACCGATGGCAATATTGTGTAAACTTTTTAGATGTGGACTAATGAAGATGGATGGCTCATTGATATGTCACCAGTCTTTATCAAATATGTAATTGCAAACAAATATGATAGACAATGTGATAAAAACCTGTCGAAATTTTTTGGTTTAAACGAAATCAATAAATAATATAATATAAAATATCAATAAATTCAAAAAACAAACAAACACGGTAGGCCAAACTATATTTCTTCAGTAATTTAAAAAAAATGTGAATATTTGACTAAATAAATGAAATAGCCTTCAACCATACAATCCACTTTGGTGTTAGATATCAAAATCTACCCTTTGTTTACAGTGACGTTTCTACGAGGACTGAGGCAGACATTCTGCATACCTTACTCCCTCTCTCGATTGACCACTCATAGAAATGTCACTGCCATTACAATATGTCTTTAGAGGCTTGTAAAGAGGTGTTTTAAAATTTTATGTGTATCTGTGTATGTGTATTATGGGACACTGATAGCATCAATTTACAACATCCCAATTTTCAATCAGACATCTGTGATTCCTGCAATTCCATTAAAGCTAAGCGTCTGATGATGTCACTTATCGCTACATGGATCAAACAAGGCCCTTTAGTGACGTCACCAGTGTCCCCGATACACATAAAATCCTTTTAAATTCTCGAGATTCGGAAGCAAAATAATTTCTCTAAAACATCTCACTGTACCCTATGCAGTGGTTACTCGTAACGCTTTTCAAACTTAAAATTTACCAACCGGTTTGTCTTTAATGACGCAGATCTCGTCAAATCGGAGTTATATTTCAAGTTTGATAATCTAATATGCAGAATTTTCATAATTGTCATTGATCTGACGGAGTTGAATGCTGACAGACAAGCTCATGCAGTCTACATTGGAGTCATCGGGAGGAATGTTGTAAAAGACCACACGTTCGAGTTCCTCTTCTGGTGGATAGAAACCAAGCTCGTCCGTTTCATCTTCCTTTTCTAGCTGGTTCTCCGGAGAGGAACTTTCCGAGATATTGTTAATCCTTAGAGGAGCTAAGGAATGGTAGCCCGAATCTAGTCTGTTGTAACTCTGTTGGTATGGATAACCAAATCTTTCCGAAAACCAATGCACATGGCAAGATTCATATCGAGCTGCTCGAAGCACAGAGTATTGTAAATTAGTAAAGTTGTTCTCATCAGACGCTGTTGCGGCTACTGAGGAACCACTCAAGTTTTTCATAAAGCACAAGAAGTCTCGTAATCCGTCAACTAATGTGAAATGATGCGGTGTCGGTAAACCAGTAATAGTGGTATACTCCCTCGGGGTGTAACTAAATGAAACCGTTATATACTTATCCAGTGTAAGTTCCTTAGAAGACGCTTTAAGTACTTGTCTCAACATCGGCACATAGAGGTGACCAGTTTCTGTGAGCTGTTGAATGTTATATGTATCCCGTCTCAAAGACGCCTGTATCAGCTTTGCAGCTGCTTCCGATGTGACAAGTAACACGAAGTCCACACTATCCAAGCACTGTACTATCCATTTCTTCCAGTTTACTCGGCATATCTGATTGATATGCCTCGGGGGGTAAATCACACTAAGTCCACAGTATTGATCAAGGATGTTCAGTAGCTCTTTGATGACCTCGAGATGATGGCAATGATCATCTGCATTTAACACCAAGATTGATTTCCGGGTATCTGCTGGATCTAAAAATAGAAAATGTGCGTGATCTGTCATAGTGCACATCTGGAAGTCAAACTACATTTGGATTTTAGTTTCGTCTGTGTCATCCAAATTTAATCAATTTGTGGTATAGAACTAGTTCAATTCTTCCTTGTAAGTAACCTATAATAAGTCATTGTATCAAATTCAATAAATTTTTGTTGTAACCAACCCACAGCCGGATTTGCGTATTGGTATTTGTGTATAATCAAGGATTGTGAATTGGCCTCAACATAATTTTCACAGAAATATTACGCCGGATTTTAGCTTGAATTGAATTATATCTTACAGGGGTTTTGCTATACATGTTATATGTATTTGAGACACTGATACACTGACTTGCACCATTCCAATTTTCAGTCAGATGCCTTGCAAGAGTTTTATGAGGTAGCTACTGCAAAGACCCTGAGATATTTAAAGAAGAAAATTGGACTAGTGCAAATAGTATCCGTTAAACGAAAACCCTTCACAACCCCTTTGAGACAGTGAGAGACACTTTTAGAGAACTACACCCCTTCAATTTTTTGAAAAATCAAAAAGAAATCGGTTACCTACCTTGGGACATGGTGCCCATTTCAATCACGGGATTTGCTGTAGTTCGATTAGCACCTAAAATACAATATCCATTCAAATTCTACCACTGTACAAGTAAAACTACACCATGATTGTGAATGAATATAAACTTTACCATTTGAATACAAGTGTATAAAGGGAAATAGAATACGGATGTCGACTTTCAAATTGTGTAGGTCTAGCGTGAATCCCACACTTGACGTCATTTGAGGTGAGGCGAGCATCCTGAACGTAAATTTTATATTTAGAATAAAGAGATATGACGGGTTTCCCGTTTGATTAAAATGCACCTTATCTATATGCAAGTATGTAGTGAAGCATTAAATTTCCCTTAAAGAGATTGTAAAGAGGTTTTCGTCATTATTTATGTGTATCGCTGACACTGATAGCATCAATTTGCACCAATCGTATTTTCAATCAGACGTATGCGGTTCCTGCTATACCACTAAAATAAAGTGTATGATGACCTTACTAATGGCAAAATATGCTGATATACGGTCCTTCGCTCAATGGCCAACTGCGCCTGGAATAACAGCTAGTAATGCAAATATTCAGACGCCATTTGGAAAGTTAATTAAGCGAAAGTGACTTACTCTGCATGTGTGCTTTCCATAATAGTATTGATATGCTGCCAAACACAATAACACACACAAAAAATACCAAAACAATGACCACCATTTCCTCGCTATTCTTTCCTGTACCTTTTGGTGCTATTATCTCTGACTCCATCTCTTCATCGGGTCCTATAACATGTGAGGTTATCGGTGTAAAGAAGTGGCATTTCATAAGCATCTGTTCCTGAGGACGGGAGGCTTTGTGCTTGCGAAACATGGTGAACCTAAGACCATAGTAGAAAAAATGTTATTAATCACTAAGGAGAGATCTACAGAATGTGCTATAAC
Source organism: Lottia gigantea (assembly GCF_000327385.1). NCBI lineage: Eukaryota > Metazoa > Mollusca > Gastropoda > Lottiidae > Lottia > Lottia gigantea. The sequence continues at coordinate 1,667,020 of NW_008708707.1, read as the reverse complement.
GAACTTTGTCTTATACTTTGACTGCATTATTCATTTTTCTTGTACCACAAAAGTTTTTGAATTCTGTGGTTTGATTGGATTATACACTATATAGCAGTCAAGCAGATCCCTCCACGTGAAGACTGCTGCTCATATAATTGGGGGGTTCTGATTGGCTATATTCACTAGCATAGAACCCAATCAAATCGCTGCATTTACATACTTCCGTAATATACGAAAAGTGCTTAATGATGTCAAGGTATTAGACCTAGTTTGTAATAGCTTGACATTTTGAAGATATCAATACCTGGAGTTGTCGTTGTATTCAAGGACATTAGTTTGTCATCTTCCAACGAAGCACCCGTTGTTTTCATCTGTTTACCAGGTAAGTTGAAAGTATTTTGAGAAGCGGCTGTTGTTTTCACCTGTTTACCAGGTACGTTGAAAGTATTTTGAGAAGCGGCTGTTGTTTTCATCTGTTTACCAGGTAAGTTGAAAGTATTTTGAGAAGCGGCTGTTGTTTTCATCTGTTTACCAGGTAAGTTGAAAGTATTTTGAGAAGCGGCTGTTGTTTTCACCTGTTTACCAGGTACGTTGAAAGTATTTTGAGAAGCGGCTGTTGTTTTCACCTGTTTACCAGGTACGTTGAAAGTATTTTGAGAAGCGGCTGTTGTTTTCACCTGCTTACCGGGTACGTTGAAAAGTGCTGTTTGAGATGTAGTACATATTTCGCACTCCCGGCTTTCACCTTCCATCATAAAACATAAACATAGCTGACGTTCATTCCTAAATGGATCTTGAGGCGTTACCTTAAAGTTGAAATTGAAAATGGACATTTTACGTCCTAATAATATTTAAAAATTAAATGTAATTGAGTTTTGAAAAAACCCTTACCATGCAGTGTACAATGAAATTGATGTTGCCATGATAACGGCAATGATAGATCATAACGTCCTTATCGAATGTATTAATCTATGAGTTTTACAAACCTGTATCAGATAAGTTCCAGCTTCGACGTCTTTGAAACTTACTTTACCATGGGTAGGATCTTTGGATTGACTCTGAAAATGGCAAAAATAGATCAATTTTTTGTCAATTTCACTCTTTCTAAGCCAGCCTCTTCGACCTGTATTATCTAGAAACCAGGTTCAAATTTGAAGCTAGGAAACTCCATTTTTTGTACTTTGAGGCATATTAAAATCGACCATGAAATTTCGGTTAAGAACCACTCACTTCAGTTGAAGCCGTTGGCCTTATTCAGCAATGATTCGATAGGTTCTAGTACCTTCAAAACTGTTTTAGAACAGGTAAACATGTCTTTGTCCACTAAGTCCTCCTCTATCAAATCAACGATGAACTTTTCCATTTTGAATTCACCGAAATTAAAAGTGACCTGGACTTCATCGTTATTTACCACTCGGAATATTATATACGTTGTCCAGACCGCAGACGAACGAGGGTCGTGATCATCTGAAACACAATACCACCATATTATTCGTCAACTTATGTCCAACCTTGACATGTATTCTCGGAACTATCTTAGCGCTAGGATGTCCTAGAATCAATGTTAGAAGATAAGAAACTAGGACATCCTGACGCTAAGATTGTTTCGAGATCACGTGACCTTGAGTCCAAAAACAAACGGGTTGTTTGTATGTGTTCATATGCACAAAAAAAGTCGTAAGAAGAAACATGTTGATTGGCGGTTTGGAAGATCAATGCCTTTCAAGTTGTTTATTTTTTGCTGCATTGGTTACACCCAACAATTATAGAAAATACGTCTGCTTGGCCGCCAGTCTGGATTATATAATAGACGAAGGCGATATAATTATTAGACAAATGATATATATATATATATTTATCTGAAAAAACGCGCATGCGTCCATTCAGAATTTCATAGATGTATACCCACTTCCCAGAGGTAACTAATATTGTCGAGCTTTTAAGTCAAGAGATCGAGATGCGCCAAGAACTTGAAAATACAAATCGAGATTCTAGGTCTTATACCTTGACACCTGTTCTTATATATTTTTACGAAACAAAAATAAAGTCCATTTACTTCTGCAAATCAAAACAAAGTTCACAACGCAGAAGAGTACAATCCAATCGAAATTCAGACTTCCGTGATACAAGAAAATTGCACATTGAAGTCAAGGTATAAGACGAAGTCCGTTGTACGGTGACATTGTCCAAATAGGCTGAAATATACAAAATACAAGTAGATACCTACAGTCATGGTAGTCACTCATACTAGGTGTTGCCACTTGTATGGTTTGAGCCATTTCAAAATTTTCTCCAGATCGTGGTAAACTCCAAATAACGATAAAGTATGTGGTGAAATCCTTGACCTTGTCCACGGTATACTGAAATAAAGCCTGCAATACAGAGATTTAGTTTTTGGTGTATACAGAAATCAAGTAGAAACGATCCGAATCGCAAAACGTTACAACATTTTGACGAAATAATGGTAGCAGCTAATGGACTTTTCACATGAGGAAGTAATTAAATATAAATGAAATGAAATGGAGTTTTACACCTTACTTCTCTGCTCCAGTTCGGGCTAATGATGACAGGCTTTTCTATAGCTCACAAGGCCCTGATTCAGTCAGTTTCATTAGAATTGGTTTAGAATTTTGTTTCCTCATTTTGCTGATATTTACAACTCCGTTATAATCTTAACACTTTTCTACCACACTTCTAAGAAAGTGATTTTTAACCATCAAAGCGTGTCACGTAATTCTCGTTTCTTGACAAAATTGACAAACGGCGAATCCCATAGAATTTGTCATATTGTCTACTTTGGGGTTTTCTATCAACCCTCAGGGAAAAAAGCTCGATCCTTAAAATATATATACCCCCTTATCGTTCGGCATCAGACCATCCTCCATCATAAATAGTCGACAATCAATAGATGGTTTGAGTTCGGGTGATGAAATTCGCAGCAGAAAACCCTTTAAATTCCGCAGTGCTGTTGCTGAAAGATTCATTATGGCATGATAATTCAAGACGAAAAAAGTTGGGATATTCAAGGTCAAGTCCAGTCCACATTTTATGTAGTTAAATCGGGAATTGTTTCTAACTATCTAAGACTAATTAATTAAATAAACTGCGTGCATTCCATCATTCGGTAAGTCTCGGCAGTTTCCGTAAAGCTGCTTCTTGCAGAACCCAAGCAGGACTTTCATGGTAGACCGTTTGACCACGTGCTGTTGAAACCTTTGTTTTGTCATGTATTTGTTCTATGTGATATGTACTTATAAAAAAAAACGCTTAATCTTGATATTAAGCGTTTATCAATAGTTAATTGCATATTTATGGATAATTACTATGTTTTTTGGATTTATTGGATTAAATAAGGATCCTGTTATGTTATTTATGACACCTAGTATATCTACTGATGAATATGTACTCTTATTGGCCAAGTTTAAAATTCTTAAATATTATGTTCATTCTAAGACGTAGTATTTCTTTAACAACATTTCTGCCGTTTGGCATACCACGTGTTGATGAAACTTTGTTTTGTCATGTATTTTGTTCTGTGTGATATGACACATGTATATAAGTGTATATGATCGTTGCTTAACAACACTTCTGCTAACGGAAAAGGGAAATAATTCCAACCTGATTTTGGTGGCGTCCATGTTATGTTGAGATTCGCATACCATTCATCCGGCCCTTCCTTCAAGTAAGACGTGGCAAATATTGTTGCCGGTTTTTCAACAGACATTTGAAAATTATCAGGAACTACCTGTATTTGATCATCTGGTCTGCATCCTGTGACAAAAAAAATGAAAATCAATGCCACGGGTAAGATGTTCGCTTCATCATTCACAAAAAGCTGTCAAACCATCTCTTCCCTAGAAAGAAATATCTACGCATATTTCATAACTATTAGAAACATTGTGTGCCTCTTCATCTGTTCCGTAACCGGTTACGGATTAATTATGGAAATCAAGGCCATAGGTTCGCTCTATCTGCACCCGAAAGAAATTTTGGGCCCATTCACAAACCGTTGTCAAACCACCTCTTCCCTAGAACGGAATAATTACGCATATTTCATTACTATTAGGAACTTTATCTGCCTCTTCATCTGTTTCGCAACTTGTTACAGATTAATTATGAAAATAATTGCCAAAGATTAGAAATTAACTCTATACATGTTGAAAAAATACAATTGGGCCCAAGCAAACTATCTCGTCTATAGAACTGAATAACTTCGCATTCTTATCACTATCGACAATTATCTGTGCCTCTTCATCTGTTCTGCATCCTATCAAAGCCACCGGTGAGCAATCTGTTTCTTAATGAAGTATTGGGACCTACCCGGCCCATTTTAAACTCCGTCTTGACATTGTGAAGATGAGCACAGGCATGAAAGTCTGGGAATACTATCAACGTCTGTCTTCCTGAAATCCAAATTCTCAGTGCTTGATTAAGCTAATGGATACGGACAACGTCAATGCACAAGTGCGTAATGAACTTTTTAAAATAAGGCCTCTGTTTATTATCCCATGCGAACGACAGAACGCTTTTTTATGCCAGCCCCTCTGACTAGTATCAAAACAGAGATTGACTGTCTGCAAGTCTGCAAGCAAAAGTCTATCTCACTGAGCCATTCCGTCCCATATTCTTGTAATCGGAATCGTACTCACCTTCGCTATATTCTAAACATTCCAATTTCCTCTGAAATACAAAATAGTTATAAATATGTCATCATCTTTTGAAAAGTCCATGGTACTTTAAAGGAAAAGAAAAATAGACGAACGAATCGAAAGACAACACCCACAAAAGCAAATTGTTAAAATCGGGGCAAATATAAAATGAATAATGAAAATTAAAATGGCGAAAATCGTTCTTATTGGGTCACCAATACATATATATACTTTCACAAACTTCTTTAAAAAAATTACAATCCATTTATCATCTCAACGATGCATTTGCCTGTTTTCTTTAGCCCACATGTTGCAGAAAACTAGGACGTAAAACTCCATTCATTTCATTTCAGTTTTCATTTGAGTTCCGGACAATGAGCTTTTCGACATGTCATCGACTTTACATTGTTCTTTATTATGAACCACAAACCGATCTAAAGGGTATTCAACTATCAAAACATGTTTTGGAAATAAAGGTACTTAGTGGCGGATTACCTATAGGCAAACTAGGTAGCTGCCTTTCGGCCCATGACAAATTTCATAACAGTAAAAATTATCAAACAGTTAATAAATTTCCGCAGGACCTTCGAAAATTGTCCTACTAGGAGCGTGATGTGTGAGAATCGACTAAATTATTTGAGCCTACTGGTGATGAATGCCGATATCGTGTATACGATTGATGCCGATGAGCTGATTGATCTGTTCCTGAAAAAAAGATCGCAAACTTCCTGCTATAAAATTGTAATCACACCATGCCCTCTCCCTAAAATGAGAAATTAGGCCCTCTACCGTTCGTTTGCCTAAGGTCCAACAAGTGTAAAATCCGCCACTGTTTAACCTCTTACCTCCTTGTGTAAATTTGAAACTTCCAGATTGCACGGACGGGAGGAAAACACGCCAGTAGCTTCTCGCCATGACAAACACAACATATATATAAACAAAACATTGGTCATATTGAACTTATGTCATTCAGTCATTCCCCAATTTACGCCAATTTAAACATCCTTTTGTTATAATTTATATTTATATGCATTTCGATATGCAGGGTGGCTCGTAAAAATATACCAATTGTGGTCCACATAATATACCAATTGTGGTCTATGTAATATACCAGTTGTGATCCATATAAATATACCAGTTGTGGTCCACATAATATACCAGTTGTGATCCATATAAATATACCAGTTGTGGTCCACATAATATACCAATTGTGGTCCACATAATATACCAATTGTAGTCCATGTAATATACCAATTGTGGTCCACATAATATACCAATTGTAGTCCATATAATATACCAATTGTGGTCCACATAATATACCAATTGTGATCCACATAATATACCAATTGTAGTCCATATAATATACCAATTGTGGTCCACATAATATACCAATTGTGGTCCACATAATATACCAATTGTAGTCCATATAATATACCAGTTGTTGTCTTAAAAATAATTTTCTGATAGTACTTTTCCCATGAAATGAAGAGTTTTCTTTAACAACTTCAGACGAGCTATTAACAAGATTTCACGTTTGTGTGCATTGCACCGCACACTTTGGCAAAAATCAAATTTTTATGTTCACCAACAGTTTAACTAGATCAAGTTTACAAAGATCAAACGTATACAAAGAAAACTAGTGAGGTTTTTATAGACCACCCTTGAAATATGTATACCGGAAGTTACTCATATCTCATTCATGTCAAGGGTCAGATTTGGGCTAGGAAGTAAAATGATCAATTTGAAAGAAGAGGGTTTAACGTACTATCACTTCCCGTTGAACCAATTCATTTGTTCATAGTACACTGCTCAACAGCTGGCCCATTTAATTCCAAGTTTGAACTCTTGAACTCGGTTTTTTTTTCCGTTGACATGAGACAATAGACCCGACTTCTGAACCGAAGAGAATCGCTTCCGGGCCTCATTCTCGAAAACTTAATTTAAGGTGATTGTCGTGTTGCAATCACCTGATTGGTCAATTACTAAAACTGATTTTAAATTTGGTTTTATTATCCAATCAGATTACTGTATTTGTTTAAAATCTTGATTATTTATGTTTTGAAGAATAAGGTTCCAGTTGAGAAATAATTATTATGCTCGTATTTTGGGGGTGTTATAGCTCACGGGGTTAGAATGCTTTTGAATGATTTGTCGTCATAATGTGCCTTTTAACGTCGTCAAAATGTCCCAATTTCGTCTGCTGTCTGTTTCAGTCATATATACGCTTTTACGTCATGACTTATATAATTGGTGTAATTTTATTGTACATTGTAGTCGTCTGGGTACAGGTAAGACAGTACGCTGCTTCCGGGGATGTATCTCTCTGGGTGGCGTTACTGTGCCATTTTAGGAAAATGGGGCGACGACGAAGTTGTTGTTTGTATGAAGATTTCCCATCGGGCAATGCCTTAATACTACTGAGACCTAGCCGTGGAACATTGGTGAGCAGGGGTATCCTAAATTTCTTTAATTTGATCGAAAACCGAGCAATGGTATTGGTGCAGGATCAAACAATTTGTGGTCGTTGGATCATTTAGTATCGAGCGTGAAGATATTTTCAGATTTTCTTTTAACTTGCTTCTTTACGTCAATGATCCAGGTCAAAGTCTGACTTTGGAATAGCACATTGTCGCTTGGATGGGACTATCAAGCGAAGTTCTTTGGTTCTTTCTACAGATATGTGTACATTAAAGATCCCCCAACAGTTGACCCTTGGACGTTGAACTCTATTTCATCTGATTTCACAATCACTACGCCTATGCATGTCACCGTGTTTCTGATCTATTTCTAAATTTAGTAATTTCTTTCGACAACCTTGAGCAATAATTTGATAATCCTGTGAATTATCCGTAATTGAACCTTGGACAACTTATTCTATTTCACAATATTTTGAAAAATTACCCCAAAATAATACCATTGTAATTCTAAACCTATCACATGGAGTATCTCGTGATTCTGGTTCTATACGACAAACATCCGATGCCCACGTATTGTACCCTGGCCCTAGGACGTCCTGTTTTACGCCTTGCATAATTACTGACGGATATTGCAACAGCAGTGTCCGATTTATTACAATTGTATTGACTACTTTCGTTTGGACATGTTATTCACAGTATGCAGAGCCAAGATGTCAAAATTTAAGCTTACTACAAGTGTAAAAGAAATATACGATCGTAGCTCTCGCATCGATCTTGCCAAAAGAAATCGTATGGTTTCGACATGGTTACGACAAGAATCATGCACGTTAGCGTAGAGTCATTTTGTTTCGGCGACTACTGACAGTTTTACCATGTTGGCCCGAAGCTACAGTCCCTGAAAAAATGGATTTCCCCCCTGTCAAAATTCTGACACCTAACCACCATACATCATTCCCCCACCAGATATATTACTTGTCCCTCCAAACAATCAAGTCTGAATACGGGCCTGCCTCTAATCAGTTGTAAGGAGCCAATGTGGCTCAGTGAGTTAGACGCTTGCTCGCTAACCTGGGAGTCCAGAGTTCAATCCCGACATTTTTCAACCCGGTAAGTGATGTAGGTAAGAGGGGCTGACATGGAAAAAGCGTCTAGTCGTTCTGATGGGACAATAAACCGAGGTCCTAAAGGCTGTGCACGTTAAAGATCCATCGACAGTTGAAAATCGAATTGTTTCTGGCAAAATTTCCCTCATTGCACCCTGCATGGCGTTGCCCGTCTTCATTAGTCCACATGGTGCAGAAAAGTAGGACGTAAAACTCCATTCATTTTATTTCTAACCGGTTGCATGAGAAAGCAATAGACCGGCTGGTTGTAATATCTGAAGGTACCGCCTCAGCCTAGAAAAATATAAATGAATTGGACTGATGAAATAAACATGATTAAATAACGACTTCCTGTTTATTTTTCACTATTTATTTTATTTATGTTTACGTGACTTTGAATGTATTAAATATACCAGGACACCTACCTATACTGTACTCAAATTCTTAAAGCTGGGTTTTCTTATTTTTTAGTGTCAAATTGAGCAAAATATTTGATTAATTGGTGTTCCTTTTTAATTCTTAATCATTTCATTTTGTTATAATTGCATATAATTAAGAGTTTTAACCAGTCATTAATGTACATGTATCTACAGTCTGGATAAACAAAAAAAGACTTTTTGACCTTTCTTGATCGGTCACTCATTGGAATTCTGATGGTATTTCTGTTCTAATTTAGCTAATTATGAATTAATTATGGACATGTGAGACAACTGGTATTTTTCCAAGTCATTAGAACACCTCTACTTTCTATTCATTATTATAAGTATTTCACAAATGGAAATAAGGGAACCCATCTTTAAAAGAGAAGTCTGTTTTTTTAAAGTAGGTCGAGTACTCAATGATAATGGAAACAAACGCATTACAAGTGGCTCAACTAGATGAGTTCCGCTGGAACATATGTTCTCCCTCCTTTTTTTCTGGGGGTGGGGCCCCTCAGGGGTTGGGGCCAGTGGACCACTGGTATATACACTCAATTACTGGGAAACAAATTTACGTATCAAGATTTAACGCGAATACATACTCAGGCTTACACTCTTGCACAATAGTTTCCATCTATCAGCAGGTACTTAGGATAAAATTCTTTATTTCTTATCTAACGCTCCTGTAAAACATAACTTGCTTCTCGCTTATCCAGTCACTGATTTTATGTTTATTTATATATCTTGAAACATTGAAATCGGGGGCGTTCAGGTGTAAACATTTCGTTTTGTTAAAGATTTCACGTGATGTTGAAAAGAGTATCAAAGAATTAGACCTAACTTAAAATGTGGCTATCAATAAAGGTTGTGCTTGTTCTCGGAATATTAATTGGTTCGGATTGTTTTGCGGAATCGGACGAAATTAAAATCAACATCAACCCAGAGAGCGTAGCTAATGATAATGAAAAGAATCCAAAATCATCAATAATAAGTGACAGCGGTCACATCACTAGTGACAATCGTGGCAGTGACGCCAAGATCATAACGTTTAGTGAGAATGGCCTCTCTGAAAGTGACAATGAAGCTAGTGATTCTAGGGTCATGGAATATATTGACAAACGTGGTAGTGATGCTACAGCCATAACGTTTAGTGAGAATGGCCCATCTGAAATTGACAACGATGGTAGTGACGGTACGACCATAACGTTTGGTGAAAGTAGTCGGACCGCAAGTGACAATCGTGATAGTGAGGATGAGATCATACCATTTAGTCACAACGGTCGATCTGATGGTGGTAGTGACAGAAACCAACGAAGTGACAATAACGGACAAACAATGAAATGGAGTGATAGTGACTCTGAATTATCGCAAATTTACTCAGAAGCGATCCACTATCTTACGATGATTCGTCTGTGGTACGACGCAAAACTTATCGGGGCAAAAGTCGACGGGATCGTTTGCGATTAAACAAAGAAGAAAGAGATATGGATTTTTTCGAACCAATTCGAATGCCTCAAAAGTTTCAAGAATATGATCACAACGGTGATGGCTATATTTCCTTACGTGAACTGATAGACGTAACCGGAGCAGTAGTTAACGCAAAATATGCCTTCTCCGATTCCGACACCGACAGTAAGTATTGCCTAAAAATATACTTTTCGTCTGTGTTTAAAGTCCTCTTTAGGGTTATTAAAAACCAGTTGCATGCTCCGTATGAGATTGTCGACATGATGGGGAACGACCGACTAGAGATTTTTGTCTCTCTGTGTGCCCGCAGCCGTCGGTAAAACCCAAGACAAGACTCTAGTCGGCCACAAAAAGCTGCGACCAAGACCGCTCGTGTACCCGCACCTTAAGGAATGAATTCGCTCAGCAAATCTCGCGATCTAGGTAACTGGACCAATAGTGCCGATATACTCATCAATATTATCTGAAGTAAGAGAGATAGATCTTTTTTAATTAATTGCCTCTCAGTCGGTTCATCACTGGCGTTTGATGTTCAAAGTAATTAACACTATTTCTTCCCATTGCCGTCGATTAAAAGTGCGAGAATACTTTAACTGAAAGGTTTTAAAGTACGTTTCTGGTCTTTTGACGGGTAATCATAAATTTATTAAATAAAAAAATAATATATGTAGACTCCAAAAATCAGCACTGAGTTTTCAATCTCAATCACACAGTCTAATTAAAGTTAGGGTCTAACGACAGCACTCTTGAACGCTCGTCAAATTAACCTTTTGATCTAACTGGATGCTTTAACCTATCATATTTCTACTCTCTCAAGCGCTAGCATTTGGTGACGCTGCGAATATCAGGCTAGGTCAAAAGATAAATTTGGCTGTCGTTAGACCCTAACTGAAGTGGTTATATTAAAAATAAAAGTCAATAAAAAAACGGATAAAAGTTTGGTTTACTTTTAATTAGACTAGAATAATGACTTTTTTGACCAATGGCAAATCTATCTGCCTGTTGCTATATACCGAAGGGTATCAGCCCAGTGATCATTGTATAGGAGCTCACCTCTTTTGAAATCTTATTTGTAGTCGTTTCAGTACATAAGCTTACGTATTGTGTAAATAAAGATATAACTTGCAAAAAAACCCAAAACACACAGTGTATGGGTGAGACTGAATTGTATTGTACATTATGTATTAACCTCACAAGCGACAATGACAGTTGAATGCAATTTCCGTCGTGTATTCAACTCATAAATTTAATGAATTCTTTCAAGAAGGTAACATCTATAGGGATACATTCGTCAAAATATTACTTTCCGCTAGAACTTGATAGAAACTTTCAAAATAATTGTTGTTTAAATATTCGAACTAACTGTCTAAATATTGTTGTAAAAAATGTATAAATATAGTTGTCAAAATATAGTTGCCTAAATATAGTTGTCAAAATATAGTTGCCTAAATATAGTTGTCAAAATATAGTTTCTCAAATATAGTTGTCAAAATATAGTTGTCAAAATATAGTTTCTCAAATATAGTTGTCAAAATATAGTTTCTCAAATATAGTTGTCAAAATATAGTTGCCTAAATATAGTTGTCAAAATATAGTTTCTCAAATATAGTTGTCAAAATATAGTTGTCAAAATATAGTTTCTCAAATATAGTTGTCAAAATATAGTTGCCTAAATATAGTTGTCAAAATATAGTTTCTCAAATATAGTTGTCAAAATATAGTTTCTCAAACATAGTTGTCAAAATATAGTTTCTCAAATATAGTTGTCAAAATATAGTTGCCTAAATATAGTTGTCAAAATATAGTTTCTCAAATATAGTTGTCAAAATATAGTTTGTCAAAATATAGTTGTCAAAATATAGTTGCCTAAATATAGTTGTCAAAATATAGTTTCTCAATTATAGTTGTCAAAATATAGTTTCTCAAATATAGTTGTCAAAATATATTTGCCTAAATATAGTTGTCAAAATATAGTTCCTCAAATATAGTTGTCAAAATATAGTTGTCAAAATATAGTTTCTCAAATATAGTTGTCAAAATATAGTTTCTCAAATATAGTTGTCAAAATATAGTTGCCTAAATATAGTTGTCAAAATATAGTTTCTCAAATATAGTTGTCAAAATTTAGTTGTCAAAATATAGTTTCTCAAATATAGTTGTCAAAATATAGTTGCCTAAATATAGTTGTCTATTTGTTACACTGTCACAGAAACTGTTGCCATAACTAGCTGTCTAGATATAGTTGTCTAATTATTGTTGTCTAAATTTGTTGTCTAGATATATATGTCTAAATATAATTGTCAAAATATAGTTGCTCAAATATAGTTGTCTGGATATTATTATCTGGATATTGTTGTCTTAATTTGTCTTCTAAATATAATGCTGTCTTAATTTGTCTCAATATAGATGTCTAAATATAAATGTCTAAATATAGTCGCTCTAGGCCCCAATTAGATTTGCATCATGGAAGTTAAAACACATATTTTGGCGTCGATATCCCTTTAACACCCCGATTTTGCAGTATCCACTTATACTTAATAGATAACAACATGTGTTAGGTTATATCAAATCCTTTTCAAATTGAATCATCTGTCTGACTGAGTTTTTTGAACAACTTGTAAATAAGAGTATAAATAGCCTGAAGGTCGAAAATATAGATATATATTAGAGAAAAAAACTCGAAAACTTAATTTTATTCTGTCAAAAGGCAACTTGAAAACAAAAAATATTTTTTCTTGTTAAATTACGGTCTACTCGGCAGAGTTGTCAGAGTGGTCCATTGGGTTATGGTCCTCCTCTTGGGACTGTGATGAGTCTTATTTTGAAGAGAAAATTAAGCACTCTAAATGATCAAAAATCAGGCCAGCTGAAATCCATTGGCGTCTGGGGGTCTCTGCCCTCATCCCCCCAGTCTCAAAGGAGCATGGACCCTTCGGGCCTCGCCTCAGAGACACACCTTTTATTTTTGGCCTCACCCTCAGACATTTTCTAGTTAAGCCTCGGTTTACAATTAAGCAAAGCTCTTGTGAAGCCCTGGACATTATTGAAGATTTGGTAAATTAAAAAGACAGGTGCGCAATTATGGAGGGTTGACTGGAGTCTTGAATATATGAAAATAGTCTTCAGAAGAACTAGAAATGTACGAAAATCGCATAATTCTTTTAAAAATACTTTAAACTAGGAATTTTACTCACTTTTGTCTTTTCTATATATCACGAATATCTTATCTTGACGAGTCGTCATTTTAACATTCAAACGCGGATAATTCTGGACAAAAATGGATTTGAAGGCTCAATTTTCAACGGTGACCTGTGAACATTATTATTGATTGGCTAAACTAAAAAATTCCTGTTTCTTAGACTAAAGTGTGATTGATGAAAAAAATGTAAAAAAAAACATGAAAGCAACCAGTTCCTATTTGTTCGATCAAATTTCAATTTTGAATAAATCTAAAAGATTAAGGCTTATACATCATGTAAGGTCTATATAGACTTCAGTATCACACAGAACCGATGTAGACAAAAACTAATGAGCCATAAATCAGTTTCAAATTAAAAGTAAAAATGTTAAAAGTAAGCTAATGTCGATCAAAATTGTGCCTGTAATGCGATTAGAAGAATTTTAACTTTTTCATGAATGATTGATGCAAATTGAAGGAAATCCTATGATTTATCACCGTTAACTGGGAACTGAAACTCTCTTGGAAGTGGACAGGTGTATCATGGCAGTGCTACGATCGATGGTGCATACGTGTCGATCAAATGAGTCAATTAATCAGATTCCTGTAGATTCCCCGAATTGCTAGCTGTGGTTGATAATCCAATCGCTCTTAGATTTTACCAGTTGCAAAGGTCGATCTCAGACCTAAAACCCTTTCGACTTCACATGACGAATAATTTTATACTTGGTTCCTGTTCGCTTATCGTGGTGGAGCTTTAGATGGATTGATTTGTACCATTCCAAATTCCCGCTAAAACTAAGCATTTTATAACTTTACTTTCGCAAAGGCTCTTCGATATTATTAGCAGCTTTTGTTTTAGGAATCGCAAGACCCAAAACTCATGAAATAAATGTCGCAAATTAATGCTATCAATTTCCCCGATATATATAGAAAGCTAAAAAAACCCTCTTCACAATCCCTTTAACGTGCGCCGACACTCTTGTATGCACTTTAGTCTCTAAATGATAAAGGCATCGTTATCAATAACATTTCATTTAAACAGTGATAAAATGCGAAATCAGAACCAACTTGGCAGTTTTGTGAGGCTAAAATCGTGTTTTATTTCAACACAACTATTTAATAAAGATAAAAGTATGTTTGTACAATGGCATGAAGCCAGTTGATCAAATTGATATAATATTTTTATACTAAGATTGTTAACCTCAGCGTGAGGTTGGTTTTTATTTGCGAAACGAAACAATACCGAGAATTTTTTTTCTATTCAAATATCAAAATTTATTTATCAAATATCAAAATTTATTTATCAAAAATCAAAAATTATTTATCAACAATCAAGAAATATTTATCAAATATCAAGAATTATTTATCAACAATCAAGAATCATTTATCAAATATCAAGAATTATTTATCAACAATCAAGAATTATTTATCAAAAATCAAGAATTATTTATCAAATATCAAGAATTATTTATCAACAATCAAGAATCATTTATCAACAATCAAGAATTATTTATCAACAATCAAGAATTATTTATCAAATATCAAGAATTATTTATCAACAATCAAGAATCATTTATCAAATATCAAGAATTATTTATCAAAAATCAAGAATTATTTATCAAAAATCAAGAATTATTTATCAAAAATCAAGAATTATTTATCAAAATCAAGAATCATTTATCAAAAATCAAGAATTATTTATCAACAATCAAGAATTATTTATCAAATATCAAGAATTATTTATCAACAATCAAGAATTATTTTTCAACAATCAAGAATTATTTATCTAATATCAAGAATTAGTCATCAAAAATCAAGAATAATTTTCTGTTAAAAAATACCACACGGTCCACCGTTGACCTACCAACAATAATTGAGCTACGGCGGCGCCCATCTTCACTTTAGAAAGGTATAAGTAACTAATTGTATACATGTCGTGTCTATCACATGATATATCTTATAAAATAGAAAAAAGATAGTTAAAACTTGGGAATCTGATGACTTAAACAGGCCGTTTTTACAACTAATCACTATTTTTAATCATTTTTCTCAAAATAAAAAGGTGTTAATTGAAGCTAAGTTTCTTTCTATCATCAATCTTTTTGAAACAGATGATTGAATTTCTTGATTAAAAAATTAATTATTTTCGGTGCATCAAAAATTCAGATGTACTGCAATTCTAAAGATATCTCTGAAAAACGAAAACAATGTGGTAACGCTTTTAACCAATCGTGCACGTACATATAGGATTTGCCATGTTTTCTCTGGTTTAACTCCCCAGACGGTTACAATGAGGGCCAGACCCGCGCTTCTGACTGGGTCAAATATTACGTTGCAGGAGTCTTCCTCCAAAAAATAATAGTTTGGCTGTACTGCTCAAGAGGAACCTGAGCTCAAATCGAAGTCACCCACGGACTAAACAGACTTTTTCCCGGGGTAGGAGGCAGTCATGTTATATATCCGTAGGGGCCATAGGGTGTGGTGTCAGTTGCTATCTGCTGTCAAATTTTTTTTGGGGGTAGGGAGAATCCACATATAGTTGCAGGCCTGATAATCGGTACACTAGTAATCGAATGAAACCTTCCCAAACTGCATCAGTGACTAGGGAAACCGGGTTACATTTTAATTGCACCGAGATTGAACCCGTTTTAGCGCGCCGGCTTCCAACTCGCCTTGCCTTAAAAAAACCATGCCCTACATTTTTAGTTCCAATCAATCAATGTATTTAGACTGCATGTGAAGATATTTAACCCCACTTTCTAGTACTATGTTAATTGTTCTAACAGAGGTTTACGTATAGTAAAAACCATCTTCACAATGTCGAGATTTTACAAATATCGTCTAATACCTTGACTTCATTAGACATTATCACGGAAATTGTAAATTCAAGGGTTTGATTGGCTGTGGCTACTATGTTAATTATCTATTACTAAGGTAAAGAAACATAAACTGTCTTCGTTCTTCAAATGAAGAGTTCTTACAAACTTCGTCTAATACCTTGACTTCATTAGACACTGTTCGTGTATCACAGAAATCTGTGAATGTAAAATTAGGATCATCTTCACAATGTCAATTTACAACCTTGTCTAATACCTTGACTCCAATAGACACTTTTCTTGTGTCACGGAAGTTTATAAATTCAAAGGGTGGATGGGATTGTACGCTATCGAAGACAGGCAACCAAAGCCCTCGACTACACTCGCGGCCATATTGTTTAGTCTTTCTACAGTCGAAGACTCTGATTGGCTGTATTCAAAGGCATACAGTCCAATAAGATCGATTCTATTATACAAGAAAGATGTCAAATGATGTCAAGGTATAAGACGCAGTTCGTAATATTTTGACATTGTGAAGATGAGTATAAACCTGTTGAAAATCAAGGTAACGATGTAACGATGGATGAATATGTAATGACTTGAAACCAACTTAAAAATAAACAATTTCTTCTTTTATCGGTTACAACATATAACTCCCGTAAGCTAAGGTTATTTTCTTTTAACTGCAAAATTTTTAAAGTAAGACCCTTGACAGGTTGATTTTAACATGTCCTGGGTGGAAAATTACATTTTGTGAAGACTTCCGTCAGGCAGGATTTTATTTTCTGTTAACTTCTCTTTAAAAAGAATTGAATTTTACACCCTACTTCTCTGATCCTTATTGGGCTAATAAAGACCGGCAAGGCCGTGCAGTGTGCAATGAGGACAATTTTGCTAGGACTGTGGTATATAGCCTACTGTCGAGGGATCGTTAATGTAAGCAGTCTGTAGCACACGGGGCCTTGGTTTATTGTCCAATCGGAACAACTTGACGCTTTTTCCATGTCAGCCCTCTTACCTGCATCACTGACAGGAGGAAACCGGGTTGAAAATTCTGAAAGTTCTCGACTTTGAAGACATAAGTAATTTCGAAACATACTTAGAAGCGTGTTTCTATAATTGTTAAGTTTCTTATATAAAGATTCTATTCTTTAGTCATGACACCTGGTAAGTTCAACTGATGAATATATAGACTTGTACAAATTTTATGTCCATTCTAAGGGGTAGTATTCCTTTAATGTGGAGGCAATAAAGATTGAATTATTTTGGTCCGTTTTTTTTAGATTCATTTCATGGTTATTTCCCTTTATATTAAGAACTAGTACTGATATAGTCAAAGCCATTGACTGGATCAACTTGAAGATAGAATAAATAACGAAGTGTTCTCACTGTAAAGTCTTTGAATGGCATTAGCCTGGGGACGACGGGGGAAACACGTCGAAACGTTGCATAAAACTTTAACCAGTGATTGTTGTTCCATAAAGCTGTGTCTATATATTGTTCTCATTGTAGTATAGCGAGCAGTTGAAACCTTCAAAATAAGACTTTAATGACACTTAGCAATTGTAAGCAGAATTCAAAGGCACAGCTTTATGGAACAATAATCACTGGTAAAAGTTTTATGCAACGTTTCTTCGTCCTCAGGCGTCATGTGTGAAACACGTCGAAACGTTGCATAAAACTTTAACCAGTGATTGTTGTGCCAATATATATTTCTCTACATTTTGCCATTTATTTGTTTTAATCCATAACTTAAGTTTTCTAACATGAACCAAAACATAGGGACTTTTTAACGTTTACGTAAACATTTTAAATGGTTTTGGAGTTCCAAGAATTAATTGCAGGACACTTCAGTTTAGTGGTTATTAACGGCATCAAACATTTAGACCAATTGCAGAACCACAGATGTCTGATTGTAAATTGATAGGGTACAAATTGATGCTATCAGTGTCCCCGATACACCTCTTTACAATCCCTTTCAAGCTAATTTACCTTTTCTAATTACAGACAATGGTAAAATTGATGAAGAAGAATTCAAAACAGCACCGTGGGATTTATCTGGACAAGTGGAACGTGTCAAACACAATAAGATATCGCCTGCAGAAATGGTGTAACGTGTGCTTTTAATGGGATATTGTGATAATAGTTCTGCTTTACTTCAAAGCTTCTAGACAGAAGTTTGGTCCTTAGAAAATAAAATCTCAATACAAAAGTTCTATGGTCGACATCACGAAATTCTTTACATAACCATTACCTATGGGACAAGTTGAATATATAAAATATGCTCTGCAGATTTGGTGTAACGTGTGCTTTTAATACAGGACATTGGGATATTGCGATAATAATTCTGCTTTACTTCCACACTTCTAGGAAGAGGTTTGGTCCTTAAAAATATAGTCCCAATACAAAAGTTTTAGGGTCGACATCACGAACTTTATACAATGAACTATGGGATTAAACTGGACAAATTGAACGTATAAAATGTCTTCTACTAAATTGATGTAACCTGTACTTTTAATATTGGATTTTATGACGATGAGTTTGATTTACCCCCAAGCTTCTAAAAAAATAGAATCTCAATACAAAAGTTCCAGTGTCGACATCACGAAATTCTTTACATAGTACAATTAACTATGAATATTTCCTACAGAATTGATGTAACCTGTACTTTTAATATATGATTTTATGACGACAATTCTTCTATATCCCCAAGCCTCGGGGCAGAGGTTTGATTCCTAAATATTCATAATACAAAAGTATTATGGTCGACATCACGAAATTATTACAATAAATATGTGTATTTTAGAATTACAGATTTGATCATATTTAGCTATATTGAATCTGCTCAAATATTCACAGTTAAAAATTGAGTACAAGTTATCCCCCTTGAGATGTAAGTTCATTCTACAGTAAGTTTATTGGAATGTCTCACAGCTGTAAATACTCGAATTTAGTTCCATGTTTTGAGTTTATGGTCCTCCTGGATAATAAATACCGTTTCTTATTCACTTCGGGGGTTAAAAGACTGGTATATGTATATCTGAAAGCAATGTCGTTTCCAGCCATGTTTAATGCTGTTCACAGTCCCAGTTGACTCGTTTGGGTATTTGTCTGTTAAAATGTTACCTGGAAAATGTTACGGATACCGTCAATATGGCTCAACCACTGGAAGACTCTCCTCACTGAAATACAAACAAACTATTATGCAAGGATGCAGAATTCATTGGAGGGGTGGGGCTGTGAGGTGTGACGTTATTGTCCGTTTTTGAAGACACATAAAAATGTTTTATGCGCATTCCAACTACCGGTACTCTTTGTTAAGACGTATGCAGTTTCCGAATTAGACATCTCCACATTGTCAAGCTAAATACGTCTAATACCTTGATTCAATAGCCACCTTTCTTGTGTCACCGTATGCGGCGATACGAATACAGCCAATTAGTATAAGTATGAGGTCCGTAAATGCTTAACATTGTGAAGATTCGGTTTAAGTCTGAATTTACTTTCGAATTTCAAATTTCCTATCAGTGATGACAGGTCAGAGGGTTTGCTAATGGTACGGCCACACGAACAGTCTTTTTTGTCGCCAACTACAGTCTTGTCATGAGTTTAGTCGACAGGCTGCAGGCACACAAATGAAAGTAAAATTAATCTGATTGGATGGTGACGCCCTGTCTTGCAGACGATCAAACAATAGGCGTCAAATATCAAACCGTTCGTTTACCCGCGCCATCAGAAAGAGACCCTTTGTCGTTCAGATGGGACAAGAGATAGAGATCCCGTGCAATCAAGATCTACCGGCAGATGGGAATCGAAAAAACCACCCTTATTAAGCAGGATCTACAGCTCCCTAAATATTTCACTTCTGAATCTGGATCTTCTAGAAAAAAAACACGAAAGTACTTACTGTAAACTGTTTACAACTACCAGCATTAATCCATCCGTCCAGATCGGTATAAACTTGATGGGGTATTCTCTTAACGTTCACCGCCTGGCATAATTTACACCAGTTATCAGCCATTGTTACCTTATACTCTTTCCTCCATTCAAAATACTTATTATATGCTGTATTATTTCTTTCCAGGTAACTCAGATAGTCCGCTACTTCCTGGGCATTGTTAAAGTCACGAATATCTATGTAAGAATGGGGTGGGGCAATTTCTTTGTAGTTTCCACCTCCGTACACAACAGGCAATATCCCAGCCCTTAACAACCGAAAAAACTTTTCGGTAATGTAATCATCACAAACGGAATTTTCAAATGATAAAAAAAACTTATATGTACATAAAACTTTTTCATAAGAATTGCTACTTAACTTTCCTTCTCCACATGAACCGAATTTATCCACGTGGATATACTTTTGAAGTTCGTGTACCAGCAATTGTCTGCGTGTGTGGTCTCCACAATTACTGGCTATCCACACAACACCTGTTCTTTTTTCATCCACTGCTGCGTCTGTTGCGACATTCGTTTGGGAAGTTTTTTCCACATTGCCGTATGGAGTATGGATTTCACTATTTTTATGATAAGTTCCGGTCCAATTAAAAACGTCGTTAAATTTACTGTAATCCAAGTACTCATTGACAGGTGATTCGTTATTCATCAAAACCCAAAGCTGTTCGTTGGTCCGATATTTTGGAAGAGGGTAGTAACTTGTATAACTTATATATGACGTCAAGAACTCATATATACTATACAAGTCACGAGTATGGAAGAGCAACACGTCCGAGGATTTCAACTCCGATTTATCATATGATAAAACACAGTTAGAAACTGGACAACTGGAGAATACCGTCGAAAGATTGTCTAAATTCCAATCCTCACTTTCAAAATATGGAGTCCACAATAGAATTTTATATTCTGATTTTAAATGGCGATATGTATTAGGGTATTTATAGATATATCTACTCAAGTTTTGCCGGTGGTCAAGTGCGGTAAAATTAGAAAAGAAATCAGGTTTATTCAGAAGTGACGGAACGTAGAAAATAATCAAGATAGTTGCAAAGATTAGAAAATTATAACAGACAACTCTGTTATCTAAGATACGCATGAGGATTCTTTTTTGATGTTGTAGAATCTTGCCTGCATAATCCATATTTCAATAATAGGTTATCACTGTATAAATTATTTTCCTTTTGCTCGGATAACTTACCGATTCACTGCATGAATTGCTATTCACTTCTCTTGCTCGTATAACTTATTGATTCACCACTTCTCTTTCTCGGATAACTTATTGATTCACTTCGTGTTTGGATAACTTATTGATTCACTTCGTGTTTGGATAACTTATTGATTCACTTCGTGTTTGGATAACTTATTGATTCACTTCGTGTTTGGATAACTTACTGATTCACTGCATGAATTGCTATTCACTTCTCTTGCTCGGATAACATACTAATTCACTTCTCTTGCTCGGATAACATACTAATTCACTTCTCTTGTTCGGATAACTTATTGATTCACTTCGTGTTTGGATAACTTACTGATTCACTTCGTGTTCGGATAACTTACTGATTCACTTCGTGTTCGGATAACTTACTGATTCACTGCATGAATTGTTATTTTCTCCTGAAACGTTGCAATATTCATAATCTACAAGTATTTAATATCCTTGTGTGCGCAATAGGAACTGGAGAGTAATTTGCGCCATATAAGTGAACTATTATTATTATCATTATTATTATTATTACTATTATTATTATTATTATTATGAAAGGTCCTGTCGAATTAAACGACAAACTTCTTGAGAGCTCGAAGGGACCAATTGAATAACTTTGACGTTCCAGTTGTAAATAGGCACTGATAACCAGGAAAAGATCAACGTTGAAAGGTTTGGCCTAGGACAAGGTGGTAAAGTGGATCCTCATCAACCACAGTTGTTATCCTTGTAACAAAAAAAGATTCGGCCTAAGACCAGCTGGGTAGAGATGATCCGCATGAACTTGTTATCTTCGTCAAAAATGGTAGCTTCTCTTTCTTTAAAATCGAAAAAGATGTAGGTGGCGCAAGTGTTAATAATACTAAATGACGGGAATTTCTACCATTTGATTTGACTCGTAGACATTGTAGCAGAACTGGAAAAAAAAAGAAATGAAGCTTTGAAATTTTGAAATACTGATCGTGGTTATAACATGTTTACTATGACTCTATCGACATGTGAAATATATCCAATGCTTGGGAAATTTGCTGTATGAGCAAAGTGATTAGAAAAAATGAAATGAATGGAGTTTTACGTCCTACTCCTAAAAAAAGTTGTGCAGTCACACATACCTAGGTAAAAACTAAAGTTTTTAATTAAAAATTACACGAATTATCACAAAATTTTCACCTAAATGAAAATAATTATCACCTAGGTGTCAATTAAAGTTTTTTTTTTTAATTCAAAATTAAAAATGAAATATGTCGTTTTACATTCTTAAACCACTTTTTCAACCAATCAGCATTGGCTAAATTAAGTTATTTCATGAAGAATTTCTCAATCATTAGAGATTTTGATTGACAGCATTGATGTATATAACAGAACCTAATCTACTTATTAATCCAACCAGCAGTAGCTAAATTGTGACTGACATCAAGGGGGAGGATCTTATTAAGTAAAATTTAAGTGATAGGGAGGTGGGCTTAAGGAAAGAAACTAGGTCTACATCAATATACTTGATATGTATCATACATCATACGATTCGATGTCATGATAGAAGGTCGAACTAGGTTTAAACCGGGTTTTCAATATAAAATTAGATGCATCTGTCGAGGCTGAATTCGAAATGCAGAAGGTCTGTGGGGGCGTCATAGGTCTTCAGCTTCATATGGAGCGCCTAAAAGGTTTTCCCATAATAATTTTCGAAAAATTCTCGAGAATCGAGAAATACTAATGAACTAGAGGGATTTATGGAGGCTGAAATGGGTGGGGTGGGAGGTAGAAATACTGAAGAACTAGTTAACCTTTATGGAGGCTGAAAGAGGGTAGACACAGAACGCAGTGGTAGTCCTATAGCATCGGTATGCTTACATCATTGATTTTTCGACTGTGAAGCATTTATTTGAAAAATTTCAAAAAACTTTTTACTTTGTTTATACATAAGTAGCCAAGACTTCCGGAAAAATTCCCAAATAATTCGGCTTACGAAAGTTCAAAGTTCAGAATAACACCGGAACCGTGTACGTCGAGATCAACTGGGCAGACGATAAGGTTTAGCAGACAAGAGCAAAGATCAAGGCCGCAGACGATAGCCAGCAGACAATAAGAAAACTGAACTTTTTGACTCATCCTCGCGATTCAGCCAATCAACGACAGCGACACAAAGAAAATTATCGGGATTCCCTCAAGGGACGTAAATCATGTCATAACAACACATGGTGTCCGCGAACGTAGATTTTCAATAAATAACTGAATATAGTAGTAATTTTATTTTAACAAGATCAGAGAAGCTATGGGAAACGTTTATTATTCATTTATCAGGCAATCACAAGGTAGGTAGATTATCACAGACTCCTGACTTATTCTTTTTCACGATTACACAAGCCTAAGCATCATGCCTACGGATTCGTGATAAATGCCTGATAAATGAATAATAAACGTTTCCCATAGCTTCTCTGATCTTGTAAAAAATAAAATTACTTCTATATTCAGTTATTTATTGAAAATCTACGTTCGCGGACACCATGTGTTGTTATGACATGATTCACGTCCCTTGAGGGAATCCCGATAATTTTCTTTGTGTCGCTGTCGTTGATTGGCTGAATCGCGAGGATGAGTCAAAAAGTTAAATTTTCTTATTGTCTGCTTGCTATCGTCTGCGGACTTGATCTTAGTTTTTTGTCTGCAAACCTTATCGTCTGCCCAGTTGATCTCAGCACCGTGTACCGAGTTATCAAATTCCATTATTTAAGACCTTAAACATAGTTCCATGACGACGAATTGTCCGATTATTTTTTCACTAACCTTCAAATACTTCAGTTATAAAAGTAAAATCAACACTTTCATTCAAAAATACTAGAAATAAAGAATACTTTGCAAATTCTTTGTTCCAGCTCCATCGAAATAAACAAAACATTCTGCTATACCATAAACCACTATCATCCAGTCCATCGTTATCTGCTTAATCCAGAGCCTAATCTCGACAGAATAATACTGTGTGTCAGAGACTACTAAGCCATTTCGTAACCACATAGTAATTCAGTGGTACTAAAACGTAACTAACCTACCTAAATGTAACCAAGACTGTGTAGACAGCAGAATATATGAAATAAACATACAAACACGTTGACCCTTCTCAGTCTTATTGTCTTAAAATCTATCTTGCTTCTTGGACTTGAAATTTTATGCAAATGGCGACACAAACAATGTGCTTTTCTTAGCCATGAACATCCAATGATTTTCAAGTACTTAAAAATCAAGACTATTAAACGCTTGTCATCTCCCTCCCTTCAATCGTCGTGCTCAAGATTCGTGAATCTATATTGTCTTCTGATCTCCATTGCAATCTTACAAGTTATTTATGTTTGTGTATGTTGAGCAGCAATGATGGGTGTGGCAATGACAGAGTATGCTTACTCTTCTAGACACCAAGTTCATTAGCGGCAAACATTGTTTTGGCCAAAATGTTGTTTTGGATTCCACGTTTCGTTTTACGGTTCGGATCGTTAATACTTGATCTATTTATTACGCTAGAGAAAAAAAAATCTTCTTTACCTTTTAATATTAACAGTTTTGATAACGCCAAGGTTTTTATTTGTGCAATATTTGATATAAGCTTATCTGAATTACATACGACACTAAGCTGTTAATCATATACTACGGTCAAACTCGTCTCTATGGTAACTATTACTCATAGTCTCTGACGCCCAGACTTTCCGGGACTTGCTTTTAGTATATGCTGGGGGTGGGGCCCGTAGACTTGGTTTAACCAGTCCTGTGGCCGTTAAGA
Organism: Lottia gigantea; assembly: GCF_000327385.1. NCBI lineage: Eukaryota > Metazoa > Mollusca > Gastropoda > Lottiidae > Lottia > Lottia gigantea. The sequence goes on along the minus strand of NW_008708707.1, from coordinate 1,642,059 downwards.
CAATATATAGGACTAACACCACTAAAACTTTTTATGTAAATGATTGTATATATATGTAGTCCGTGTTATTCTTAGAAATCATCTTTATCCTTTCCTAGGCCTGTGCATTTGGGAGAATCAAAAATAGTCGTTTTGTGTGCAGAGACAGTCACGCGGATGTTGATAAAATTTAGTGGTCTACTTTCAGTTTGATTAGCTTGAGATTTTCATGGTCGTGATACATTGAATTTTTGTCCAGAAGCTAAGTACTGGCCATATTTTCATGTGACATATTGGAAAGTCCCATCTTGAAATCCAATATGGCCGCCATGTAAATCTATTTGATGCAATATCTCCTTAAGTAAAGATATCAGTACAGTTCCAACGCCGATTCCATGTTTTAGGGCTCTTAGAATACAATTGTGTCAGAAACTACAAAATTTGTCACCTTGGCGCCATTTAAATCTATTTGAAGCAATATGTTATTAAGTTGTAAAGATATCAGCAGAGTTCCAACGCAGATTCCATGTTTTAGGGCTCTTGTTATCTAGTGGTGTCCGTAACTGTATGTCACATATTGCTGCCATTGGATCCCTAGAGCCACAAAAAGTAGGTTTAGGCGATTGAACTGGCTTGATATCTGTATTAGTTAAGAAGATACTTAACAAAACTTGTCCACATTGGCGACCATTTTAAAATTCAAATTGGCTGGGTGCAATTTCCGGAGGCCCCTGGACTAAAAATCTTTGCATTGTATTCGTTTAACCATGTGCCAAGTTTCATGCTTTTAAGGGAAAGTGCACAATTGATCATCTAAGACGCCCCACTATTGGTTACACATGGTTACACATGTTTAACCCGGGACTTGCCTTTAGTATATGCTGTTGGTGGAGCCTGTAGACTTGGTTTAACTGGCCCCTGTGGCCGTTGAGACACTGTATACATGAGAATAAAGGGGTTCATTCAATTGACGTGAAAAATATCTCTTTGTATTTTGTGTGAATGAATCAAAAGATTATTTTATTTTTAGACGTTCACCGAGTTATTGTAATAATCGCTTATTAATTCTACATATAACCATACAATATTTGTTAAAGGGATCGTAAAGAGGTTTTCTAAAATTTGTATTTGTATCGGGGTCACTGATAGCATCAATTTGCACCATTCCAATTTTCAATCAGACGTCTAACAACTCTACTGTTCTTTTGACGTAACCCCCTCCCCCCTCCCTCCCCCAAAAGTCTTATGTGATACAAGCATATTTGCGAGGGTGACGCCATAAAACACTTATTGTTTGTGGAATTGAAGGAAACACAGACGTCTCGTTGAAAATTGAATTGGACTGATGATATCAGTGTCCCTAATGCACATACTTTTTTTTCTTTACAATTACTTTAAGGACACATGTTTCGTCAGGCAAGTTCAATTTCCTTATTCGACCAGATTTCATGCTTCGATAGACACGTCAATATTCCTAGGAGTCTACCAGAGGAACGGTGAGTATTGGACTTTTTATATATCCTCAACAAATTTCATTACATTGGACATAGCTCTAATTTGGGTACAGGGATACAGAAAATCAATTACAGCCTCAATTTAATTTTTTGAACATTTACTTGAGAGAAATCTCTCAGTTGCTCCATTAAAGACTTGAAACTATAATAACAGTAATAATTGTTAATTAAGCAGCTTACACTAATTTTGTTGTTGGGTCCCAAAAAGGCTAAATATTCGCATAATGAACATAAAATATAAAAAGTGAAAAATAAAAAAATAATCTCAAGAAATCACAGTTTGTTTTCTAACATGAAACATTTTAAATCTACACCAGGCAAAATGTGGTAAAATTCGTTCGTTAGTCATGAAATAGCACAATTTATTAATATAAGGATATAAGGTTACAAGTTAGAAATAAAATTTTCCTCATTTTCAACTTCCCATTGTTGCCTAATAAAAAATATTTCCTTGATGAGAGAGGTTCGAGAAATCTAGCATATCTACCCGTTTCAATTCTTAACGGTAAGGAGCCCATTCTAAGCTTAGCCAAAACACGTCTATGACTTCTGTTTCTAATAATCCTTACATAAGGTTCTGTTCCAAATTCAGTTTTGTATATGCGATAGGACCCGAGTTTGTTACCATTAACTTGCGATAGGACCCGAGCTTGTTACCATTAACTTGCGATAGGATTGCGATAGGACCTGAGTTTGTTACCATTAACTTGCGATAGGACCCGAGTTTGTTACCATTAACTTGCGATAGGACCCGAGTTTGTTACCATTAACTTGCGATAGGACCTGGGTTTGTTACCATTAACTTGCGATAGGACCTGGGTTTGTTACCATTAACTTTCGATAGCACCTGAGTTTGTTACCATTAACTTCCGATAGGCGATAGGACCTGAGTTTGTTACCATTAACTTGCGATAGGACCCGAGTTTGTTACCATTAACTTGCGATAGGACCCGAGTTTGTTACCATTAACTTGCGATAGGACCCGAGTTTGTTACCATTAACTTGCGATAGGACCTGAGTCTTGAGAAGTACTATTTTTATTTCAAATTAAGACAGGTTCGAGGGGGAGGCCACGATCCAATGACCCTCTCACTAAATACGCTACTCGGGAAAGACACACTGTGAACATCTTACTATTCGAACAGTATTACAGTATTTTCTTTTTGTTTTCCTTTTTTCAGTTCTACTCTCTGTGTTTACTAATCAAATCAGATATACAAACTAAGAAAAAAAGCCAAAATTAACAACAAAACCTAGAGTGCACTTGAGATCCTTTCTACCAGCTAATCCTTGGTCAAACTACTTGGCATTGATTTTTCGAGGATTATCCCTACCCACTGTGCTACAAAACCACTGAAAAAGGAAAAATACATATAGAATATGAGTTGTGCATCTTGGATTCGTAAACATCAAAAAAGAATTTTCTTGCGTACAGTAGGCGCCAGACATGCCCGTTATAGTTTTCTAATCATCACAACTATTTTGATTATTGTTTTCTACGCTCCGTCACCTCTGAATAAACCTGATTTCTTTTCTAATTTTACCGCACTTGACCACCGGCAAAACTTGAGTAGATATATCTATAAATACCCTAATACATATCGCCATTTAAAATCAGAATATAAAATTCTATTGTGGACTCCATATTTCGGAAGTGAGGATTGGAATTACGACAATCGTGCTACGGTATTCTCCAGTTGTCCAGTTTCTAACTGTGTTTTATCCTATGATAAATCGGAGTTGAAATCCTCGGACGTGTTGCTCTTCCATACTCGTGACTTGTATAGTATATATGAGTTCTTGACGTCATATATAAGTTATACAAGTTACTACCCTCTTCCAAAATATCGGACCAACGAACAGCTTTGGGTTTTGATGAATAACGAATCACCTGTCAATGAGTACTTGGATTATAGTAAATTTAACAACTTTTTTAATTGGACCGGAAGTTATCATAAAAATAGTGAAATCCATACTCCATACGGCAATGTGGAAAAAACTTCCCAAACGATTGTCACAAAAGACGCGGCAGTGGATGAAAAAAGAACAGGTGTTGTGTGGATAGCCAGTAATTGTGGAGACCACGCACGCAGACAATTGCTGGTACACGAACTTCAAAAGTATATCCACGTGGATAAATTCGGTTCATGTGGAGAAGGAAAGTTAAGTAGCAATTCTTATGAAAAAGTTTTACGTACATATAAGTTTTTTTTATCATTTGAAAATTCCGTTTGTGATGATTACATTACCGAAAAGTTTTTTCGGATGTTAAGGGCTGGGATATTGCCTGTTGTGTACGGAGGCGGAAACTACAAAGAAATTGCCCCACCCCATTCTTACATAGATATTCGTGACTTTAACAATGCCCAGGAAGTAGCGGACTATCTGAGTTACCTGGAAAGAAATAATACAGCATATAATAAGTATTTTAAATGGAGGAAAGAGTATAAGGTAACTATGGGTAACGACTGGTGTAAATTATGTCAGACGGTGAACGTTAAGAGAATACCCAATCAAGTTTATACCGATCTGGACGGATGGATTAATGCTGGTAGTTGTAAACAGTTTACAGTAAGTACTTTCGTGTTTTTTTTCTAGAAGATCCAGATTCAGAAATGAAATATTTAGGGAGCTGTAGGTCTTGCTTATGATTCTGCATATATGATTGGGCTATTGAAGACGAGCAACACAACGCAACGCAACGCAACGAAGTGTACAATATGGATAATTTTGTCAGGGCAGCAGCTACGTTTTTCGATTCCCAACTGTAGATCTTAAACACACGAACGATTAAATGATTTTGGGAACTGAACGACCCAAAGGCGTCTCTATAAATCATTGCGCGAAGGGCGGGGCGCAAAATTGTCAAGAAGGGCTCTAACATATGTAAGATGATACGAAGTTCGATATTGGTAATGGGGGATGGGACTGACTCAGTTTTGTTCCCTATTCCAGAAGAAATCTCGGACGTCAATGCGAAAATCAAACCCTTCCTTCCCCGAAATCAAGTTTTAAAGTTTCTTCGGTACACGTGCAGTAACACACCCATCGCCTCTTCTGAATACCCAAACCTTGTAACGATTTTATGCAAATTATGATTGATGTGGTTGTATTTCAGTGGTGAAAATTATTTTCGATACAGCGGCGCTTTATGGCACAATAAAACCACGTACTAACGATGCGAACCGCAAAACGAAACCCGAAATCTAAAACAACATATTGGCGAAACATTGGTAGCATCTAATGAAATTTTCACATGAGGAAGTATATTAATCATATGTGAGTAAGTATTTAATAATGAAAAGTGGTATCACCTGTCTAGAAGTGTAAGTATATTCTTTTTTATTTTTATAAATTATTATTTTCATTATATAGAAATTGTTATAATTATATACCATATAAAAACTGTTATGATTATATACCATATACAAATTGTTATGATTATATACCACATAGAAATTGTTATGATTATATAACATATACAAATTGTTATGATTATATACCACATAGAAATTGTTATAATTATATACCATATAGAAACTGTTATGATTATATACAATATACAAATTGTTATAATTATATACCACATAGAAATTGTTATGATTATATACCATATACAAATTGTTATGATTATATACCATATAGAAATTGTTATGATTATATACCACATAGAAATTGTTATGATTATATACCACATAGAAATTGTTATGATTATATACCATATAGAAATTGTTATGATTATATACCATATACAAATTGTTATGATTATATACCATATACAAATTGTTATGATTATATACCATATACAAATTGTTATGATTATATACCATATACAAATTGTTATGATTATATACCACATACAAATTGTTATGATTATATACCATATACAAATTGTTATGATTATATACCATATACAAATTGTTATAATTATATACCATATACAAATTGTTATGATTATATACCATATAGAAATTGTTATGGTTATATAACATATAGAAATTGTTATGATTATATACCATATAGAAATTGTTATGATTATATACCATATACAAATTGTTATAATTATATACCATATACAAATTGTTATAATTATATACCATATACAAATTGTTATGATTATATACCATATAGAAATTGTTATGATTATATACCATATACAAATTGTTATGATTATATACCATATAGAAATTGTTATGATTATATACCATATACAAATTGTTATAATTATATACCATATACAAATTGTTATGATTATATAACATATACAAATTGTTATGAATCGGCGATCAAGATCGTTCGATTGCCTGCACCATTAAGCTTTCTTTTCAATCGGATGAACTTTGTAGTCTCTCTCGCATTCCATAGCAAGGGGAATAACTCAAACGGTGGTGGAAATTCACGAATTTTTTTTATTCGACTTAGATTTTTCCATTAACGGTTGCTTCTTATTCGATGTATTGCCATGCCAATGCTTAAGAACTGTATACCCTGAAGCTATCAAATCAACCAAAATTTCATTACAGACAATGTTAGCAATTATAGAATCATCCAATGTTATAAAGAGACTGCACCATTGGGGCCCAGCAGCAGCCAAATTCAGAAGCATTTGTATTCATAGGTAAAGAAGGGGAAAGAACTGTACTGACGTTTAAAGAGATCTTTGATAAAGCTGTACATTTTGCAAACCAGCTGAAAAAGCTTGGATTGAAGTCTGATGACATTGTTTGTAGTCTCTTGCCGGATCCCACTCCAACTGGCTTCATTGCCTCTTTCCGTATCATCGTCGCTGGATGCGTGGTTTAAACTTCAACTGAAGGGTGGTACATTTTTGATTCAAAATCTCAATAAAATTAAGTGTAAAGCTTTCATTTTTATCTTCAAACGAAAATGAACCATGTCACAAAATGATGTTTAATCTTATGGAATTTAAAAACGAACATAAAGTTTCGTCCAAAGTCTTGGTACATGTTGAAAATGTGGTATTTACCAAAGATGGTCCCGAAATTGGATTCAATTGGAAGGTGCACGATCCCATGAGAACGAAGATTTTACGGATGAGCTTTTATCTTTAGATGTCGATGGGGATGCTGTAATACTCTTATCCTCGGGCACTACTGGTATGTCAAAAATAATAGTCATTTCCCATAGAGTGTTCATGAATCGTATACCATGATTAGCAAATCGGGGCTTTGTTGTTGTTATCCTTCGAATTGGGGGCCAGGGTTACCGCTATTTTACATGCAGACAGTGATTAAAGTCCCGATGAGGACAGGGGTAATGAAATCTGCGCATGCGTTGTATTGGTTTCCGGTTCAAAATGCATCGCGAGGAAGATTGAAGAGTTTGCAAAGACATATTCGTTAAAGATGATTATGAGCACGTCTCTGCTTGTCCAAAGTATTTTCTATTACTAGACAAGATTCCTTTGAATAGAAATCAAAAAGCTGATAGACACGCTGCAGAAAAATATGCTGCTGAAGTTTTAAATCTTTTAAATTAATGCTATCAGTATATGTATAGCCTTTATCATCCAGTCCATCTTTGTCTATGTACAGCTTCGATAAAAGATGACTGACCTGGACCTGGACCTGCTGCTCAAAATTTGTGTAATTGACCGAGGCTACAGAAGCTATTGAATCTGATTGGTTGTAAATCAACATCCGTTTTGGTGATGGAAAACATTAATTGAAATATTTCAGTTATATGAAAAAGTCTTCGAATTTTAATTCTTCGTTCGAAAAATCTTGTTTCTGTTGTAAACCATAGAATTTAATCAGGCTTAATTTAAATGGTGCTAACGGACCATTATCTCGAATTGTTGGTGAAGGGAACATACGTATATCATAATATATTTATTTATTACTTAGATAATTAATGCTATTTCGAATGAATTTGTCATGTATTGATAAGATCTCTAGAACATTTTCGAATCATAAACAGTTACTATTCGAGTAATCAAGAAAACTGCACCTGTGGCGTTTCTGAGGGTGAGGTAGGGTGTGGCATGTCCCTTAAGAACAGAGCACAGAGGCTTGTCCTCCGGGGTCAGAGTAGTTAATTGCCCGGATGTCCATACACATATGTCAGTTGCATTCATTCTTCATTATAACACAGAAGCAAATTTACTCATAACTTATATTATATACATTGTGCATCACAAAAAATAAGTGCTCAGTTATTCATGCCATTTTTTAAAACACGATGATGCGAAACTGTTATTAAAATAAGGACGTCCACAAAACAATAAGTCAAAATGGTGAAAATATCAGTAACAGCAATCTTAGATCATTCTCACACACGCAGGTAATATATAACAATTAAGGCAATCTAATAAATCGGATCGTCAACAAAAACAGTTTCATTCGTACACTCTCATAAACATAAAGTGTGGTATTTCATGAAGAGCAACGTGATAGCCAACGAGCCATTTGGGACCGACAACTAACGTTGATCGCAGTTCGTCATTCCAGATTCCTTTAGGAATGTAAATGTTTCGTTTTATCGTTCCTTCACAAACCACTGGCGCGACTAACAGTTTATCTCCAACGAGAAATTGATCTTGAATACGTCGAGCAGTAGAGTCTTGAGAGTCCACAGACCACAAGGGACGGATCATTGCCAATCCTTGATGTAGTTCTTGCTTCATCTTCAGGCTTGTAATTATGGGCATCACTAACTTTTCGTGTAGTTGACTCATTTTCTTGGCTATTTCAACAGTTTCTTTGTCATACGACCAAGGGGCAATCGAGTAACTCATTGCTGGGAAAAAGGCGGACAGTTCCATCCAACGAATAAACAGGTCCTTGCTTGGCACCTTTGCGGGCAGGAGGTCATTTTCATCGTGGTATGATCTAAAACCATCCGAGAGAATATGGGGGTATCCAAGAAGACCTAATGAAATAGTTTTGGAGATGACATCATTTATACAAGATCGTGTTCCATCCATGATGACGGATGCTTTGACGTTAAGCAACCCACTGGAATGCTGTGAATGTGACGTTCTATCTACGATGAGATTACGGTTTATGGTCGACATCATGTTCGTAAACATCTTCAGCAGACTATTGGGGGTTTGTTTCGGCTTGCTGAAATGCGGTCGATGTGGAAGCCAGTCTTTGTTCCCGTAACTGAATCTAAATGCTTTTACATTGTATTCGTTGCTTAAGGTCATCACTTCATTCGAAAACCATGCTTTTGCGTTTGTATCGGAAACGTCAAGGATCGATCCGATGCCATACTGCCAATCCACCAAACCTGGGACCATATCACCAGAATCTTTCACAAAAAATCCTTTGCTGACACCGAAGTTGTAATTGTCGGAGGTAAAATGAAAATACGGATTGACCTCCAAAGATATTGAACAATTTGAAGACGTCAATGTTTCAACCATTTGAGTTGTGTTCGGGAAATTTTTCTCATCAAAGACTAGATCTCCGATTGCTGCTTGCCACATTCCGTCTATTTGCAAAGTACTGCAATTAAATCCGTGGTGCACGATTGCTTTAGCCACATGTTCCACATCTTCTTGCGTAATTTGGCGTGATTTCTTTTCAGCTACTGCAGACCAATGGGGATAGCGTAACACTTCGGAGTCCATCATACGCAATCCTTCAGGGTTGGCATGCAATTTTCGCATAAATGTGTGCGTCTTTATTATATCATGTCCGTTGCAAACAGTGTAGTTTAGATGTGGCAATCGCTTATCGTCTTGATCATAAAATGGCACAGTAAAATTTGATACTAAACACATTTTCCCAGGTCGGGTTGTATTCCAGTGGACGTGAACTGGAATGTCGCTGTTTACCAAGATGGCCGCGGAGTTGGACGAGATCCAATAAAACTCGACAGCCGACTGCAAAACGCCGTCGTTGCCACATTCATATTTGTTAGAATTGAAATCAAACTGTCCTTGAATAGGAACCGAACCAGTTGTAAGATTTGATGATCCATACCATTCCTCATTACCCAGATCAAAGCAATCAAACGGAACGTATTTCGGATTTAGACTTTCCCACGAAACGTTGTAACATTGAATATCCCGTTCTGGTGACTCGAAATGGTTAATCCGGAGCACTGCCCGTCGTTTCCACTTGCACTCCTTAGTTGACTGATCTCCCGTTTCCACTATTGGACAATTTAATGGTAACTGCCAGAACGGTATGTCTTGACCTAATTTGGCATGGATGGCGTCATAACCTTCAGGATCAGACAAGGTTAAGATTCGTCCTCGAGGGTTAAAAAAGATTTGCTGACTGCTGGCAATGGCGGTTTCTGATTCATTGTGGTAGTACCAGGCCAAACTGACGAATATTATAGAGAGGATGAACACCAATATCACGAACACGTGCAATAGGTATTTCTTGTAGGTTTCCCTATCCTTTAGTTTCATCTGCAAAGATACAAAATACAACCTCAATTCTCATATCTTCAACCCACAATAAATGCCCATCTGCTGGTAATTTAGTGCAACTTTACGCCATACAACATTGGTCCTCCGAACAATTATGTTGGCTACGGGTCATGGGTTGAGGGGATATAGCCAGACCGCTTATTCTCAAAGCGATCTTAGAGCTAGGATGTCCTGGGGATTTATCTTCCAACACTGTTTCTAGGATATCCTAGCGCTAAGATTGTTTCGAGAATACATATGGCCAGGACCTCCAGCGTTACAAAATTATGGAAAGTTGAAATAAATAGTCAGTTTTTAGACCTATCTAACACGTGTGGGTTAAACACAAAAACAAGATTGGGAATTTACCTACTGTTTGGCCACAACACTTACAGAATCGCATTTCGCTAAAAAAAAATTATGGATTGACATATCAACTTTAAAAGTGAATTGGGAGTCTTAGATTGTCATTAGGTTGTCTTCGCCTTGATAAAGCTGTCAACCACTAAAACAGATTTTCAGTCATAATTTCTGTTTTTATGTAGTCGGTTCACACCCCCTTTAAAGGAAAACAACAGTCAAATTTATTAACATTAAGTTAATCAAAACCTATATTTTTCTGGATGAAATTATACAAATCAAGCGACCCTACCTTCAAGTTAGATTTCGGAAATTTAATATGTACATCCTTGAATGGGCGCGGCCATTTTAGTTTTCGTCGTTTGTTGACAATGTCGTCATTACTCTCCATCGTGCGAGTCTACTTTGTCAAATGAAATCCAGAAATGAAGAGAAGTCATATTTCAGAAGAGTATTTGTCACTTGGTCAAGGTGACCAGTGTCCACCTCTGGTTAATTGACTCACTGCAGATTTATTTTGGGACGTTCAAGTAGTCAGCCGTCAATTATATCTGTCAACGAGTGTACAGTCTAATGAACGAGACAGAGCCCGTTATTATTACCCCTTTGTCTTATTAAATCATTTGGCTTGTTCCGTGTCCAGTGTTGGTACAACTGATCTGAACTTAAATCCCTAATCAGCCCTGCAATCAATTGGACAAACTTTAAGACGCACTTTATTGTTTTAACTGAACAAGTCCTGTCATATCAATAGCCTTGCCTTCAATGAGTAAGTGGGAGCCGCTGTGGCTTAGTTAAATATCAACTACCAAACCAACAGCACAGAATCATTCCAATTGAACCAACAACTACCTAGTCTGTGATATCAGCATCCGCTGGAAGCGAACGTTAACTTGTCATCTACCTATCTTTTGACTTAGTTAATTTGACGCTATCTTGCCGAAGGTCCAGGGTTCAATTCCGACACATACCTTCGTATATGTTAATCCGGTTTCACCCTGTCATTGATGTGGATCTGAGGGGATGACACAGAAAAAGTCTTGCCGTCCGGGTGGGACAAAAAACAAAGGACAGTGGTTTTAACTAGGCGGTAATTTTTGGGCCACCTTCGGCCATTAAAATGAAAAATGTATCCTACTTCCACTTAAAATCGTGTTGAATGCTTTTCACATTAGGTAGGGTAGGCACCCGCTCGGATGCCCACCTCCCTCCCCCATCGATGAAGTACTTGCTACGCCACCGATCGAGAACCTGTATTGCCGTATAGGTTGAGGAAACCTCAAATATTCATGACAAGATCATGTGATGCTATTAATAACTAGAGCTCATCTCAAACACCTGACACGTCTTTCTGGTATAAAATCCTCACCAGGACAATCAGCGTATAAGGGGAGGATACTTTTCAATAAAAGAACAAACAGCTCCCAGATTATCTGTGACATTTTGAGTCCCTATTTTCATTCTAATATCAAAATCAGTCTTACCATAATTTTGTTGAGCGGCATTTTAGTAACAATCCCTTTTCCGAACTACTCCCTGTACTGTCACAAACATCAAACAAAGGCAAAACAATATAAAATTGATACTATAATTTCGTAAACTTACACCTAAAGCAATTCATTTTCACCAAGATTAGATCATAGCCTAAGGCGCAATCACAACGTTTGCCGAGAGCTGACTAATTTTTTTCAAAGGTTCCCAACACTTATTTTTAGATACACTTAAATTTAATTTTGAAACGTTAATAGAAATGTTAAATGTTTACATTTATTGCATTTGTAAGGGCGCTATTGTGCACACCCTTCGTTTTGTTTTAAATGCAAATACGTGTATTTTTAGATTTTTAATACGTCGTGTAAAATACAGCTAATTTTTATGATTATATTTCTTTACAACGGCTGCAGCTGTGCCGTTAAAGTCTTACGTGTGTGTGTAAACTATATAACTCCGATTCTAATCCGTCGTTTGTGGTTTCTGACATTCCAAAAAAATTTGACCAAACTACTTTTACGTATCTTTTAAAAATGTGTAAATAATCACTGATTCGGACAAGATCTTACGCCGAAAACTTTCACAAATGTATCCTTAAAGATCGACGTCAATTCTTATCTAGAAGTCCACAAGAAATACTCTCTTTGTATCCTTTTAGACAGTAGAATTCTGCACTTCAAAATTATGGGAGTCCCAAAAAAGTTCAAAATAACACAAAGTTTCACATACGACAAATATGACACCAAATTAAATTTATTTGAGTGTAAGTGTAAGCCGGATATAAGAACAGAACACCCGTCGTGATATCTAAAGTCAGAAAGGAAGGTCAATTACACTTTGACATATATTGAGTCATCTAGACAATGAACAGAGGCATAACAATGCTTAATAATATAAGAGTGCATGACAAGTACGCAATTGCCTTACAAACATACAAGCATCAACTAATACTGGCTATAGCCGGCCTCGGACGTGATATCTTCACTGTTAAGGTCTTGATGGATTCTTTAATATTTTAGTTTTGTATCTACAGACGAACATGAAAAATGGGAACGGGTAGGACCATAATTGTCAGGCTAGCTTTTCACCTGTTGAAAACCCCTATACTAAAACCTCTTTTCTTACATACAAAAATATTTACCAACCTGATGAAGTTTTTTCTTAATTGAAAATTTCTTGGGTGGTTGAGCAATGAGTGGAATGCCATTTAAAGCCAATGCTATGGAGTCCCTTCTGATATGGGAAGCCAATCCGACAGGGTTACTGCCTACGGATATATCAGATTTGTTCGTCGTAGAACCATTCGATTCAAATGATACTCTACTCCATCGTCGTCCGTGTTGACTTTTAAGTTGATCTTGGACATCTTCCTCGAATCCACCAAATGTTATTCGTCTTCCACTGCCTCCTTTGTTACCCCTGATCCGCTTCAGGTGACTGTAATCCTCTGGAGTATCAAGATCGAAAGAAACGGAGGACACTTTCCGTTCCTTTTCAGGCGCAGGGGATGCTTCAACTGTGCTAGGGGAACCCCCATATTCACTAGTATCCTCTTCAGAATTTTCCTTGTGGATTTTTGGTCCGTCGTAAACAACGCCTCTACGTCGTCTATTCTTTGCAGATACGTTTCCTAAGTACAGCTCGTTGATTTCCTCGTCCGATAACGTCTCCGTTCTGTTACGGTACTCATCCGTGATAGAATCGGGAGACAACGATGCTCCGGAATCCGAGCCATTACTTCCTGTTGCATTGACGTCGACCGTAACCTCTGAGGTTTTGTTTTCTTCTCGAACGTCCTCAGAGCTTATACCACTGTCATCGGAGACGGAAATAGTTTGTTGAGGAATTTGATCGGGAAGATTCGATGATGCTGGCATCTGGCTAAATGAGGATGCTGATGAAGGTTCGTCATCCGGAGTAGTGATTTCAATTTCTGGTTTATCAACCACCATGGCCACTTACGATCATAAAATGAATAAATTAAAGAATAAATTAGCATATATTTGCATATAATTGATTCACACATTTGCAACAGAAAAAAGCATGACTAACTGCAGAAATATGTTTATAAATCTCTGTTATTTCGTTAGCTGAGGCAGTTTTCATAGCAAAATTGTTCTTACGACATACTCAAGACTCTAGTTGTTTTAATCTGATTGATACATCCTGTCTGTAATGTAAATATATATGTAAATTAGAATGTTATTGGATAATGTAAATATGTTTGTCTATTATTTGTGGATATCGCGTCTTAAATGTAAATTTTTGAATGTTATTGGATTTTGTAAATATGTTTGTCTATATTTTAAGTATTTGAATATTATTTGATATAGCACAGTGTGTCTATTATTATCAGATAAGGTAAATATGTGTGTCCATCCTGTCTATAATGTGTCATAAATTATTTTTTTATTATTTAGTAAATATACATATCTGTTTTGACTAGAAATTGATATTATTGTGTCTATATTGTAAATATGTGAGTCTATTTTGACTGAAAATGTAAATTGTGTCTATATTGTAAATATGTGAGTCTATTTTGACTGAAAATGTAAATTGTGTCTATATTGTAAATATGTGAGTCTATTTTGACTGAAAATGTAAATTGTGTCTATATTGTAAATATGTGAGTCTATTTTGAATAATGATGATATTGAATCATATGTATCGTAAAACTGCATTTTTATTTATATAAATGGTCCAAGATCTGCTCTCTTGTGTAACTAAAAGACTTCAAAATTTAAAACGTATTTATCTCCCTTTTCATATACAAATGGACCGAACCATATAAAAAATCAACACTAATTTCTTGTATCCATGTCTTTCTCCCTGTCATTTAAAGAAACCCTCATCCTTATCATTTACACATCATTTTCACTCCCCCCACTCCCTTTGTCATTTTTGCATCCCTAAATTCGGTCTAATTTTACATTTTAACGCCTGATGTTTCGATTTCTTTTAAAGGGATAGTAAAGCGGTTTCCTAAATTCGTATGTGTATTGAGGACACAGACGTCTGTGGTTCCTGCAATTCCAGTTTAGGATCTACCAGCTGGTCCTTGGCCAAACCTCTTGGCATTGATGGCCAACCCTCTTTTACGTGGAAGCTTAAGGGTTGAGAAATCCACAATCACGTGATATTTTGATTGACAGTAAGCTTTAAGTTCTAGGTAAGATATATCGCTTTGTTAACTCCACCCACTGCTTAACCACGCAAATTTTACTTAATATGATCTAACTATTACATAATCATGAACATTCATTTCTTCTATTTGATCGGACTATTTGAATTCGAAAAGATAGACTACACTGCATTAAACACTTAAATTTCTAAATACCTAAAATATCATCCTGACATGAAGTAGAGTTTACGTCCTACTTGGGCTACAGATTGTAGATTTAGATTCAAAATCAATTAGATTGTATTGTTAGAAATATATTCATAACATATTTTTATTATGCAAGTAGGTATTTTATATAGTTGTAGTTGCAAGCTTCAGAACAACAATTAGTGATGGTTTTCATGGACAATTTAGGTACCAACAAATTTTGATGTATATATCTTAAGCTACGAGGGAAGGGAGGGTACATTGTTGAAAGCTGTGCTGCTATGGCCTCTCCCAGAGAAATCACGCTGACCCAGCTTCGCAGTCCCTTCTCATTTCAAGTTCTTAAATATCTGGTGCTTTATTCGGGTCATGACACGGCCCCCCTCGGGCCAAAAATTCGTTCTACTTTCACTATCAAAATCGCGTAAGGTGTTTTCTCCGCCGGTCATTTTCCAGGAGGAGTCCCCTACCTCCCAACATGACCAGTACCCTTAAAAATCCTCAAAGGGACTCCCACACCGCCCCCCTCCCCGCCCCACTGCTTCAATGAAATCCTCACTACGCCGCTACTTCAAAGGTTGAAATACTATAACCATATTGAACGTCTTATTGCGCAATTATGCAATTGAGTAGTACAATATGTTTATTTTTCATAGTTTAAGGATGTTCTCGTTGAATTCATTGAAATGTGACATGTTTTCCTCGCATTTAACTTAAAAGATAATATCCTTATAACCAATTCAATAGACGTTTATGGCCTCTGTATGGTGTATGAGAGACAATTCAAGCTTCTATTTGTGTTGGAACAGACTTATCGAAAATGAATAATTTTGTATGAAACGAAGAGCTTGTGTTCAGTTCGTCGTTACTGTTGGATTATTGTCGGTAAAGATTCCTCGAAATTTGGAATCGATAAAGGGTAAGCTTAGTTTATTGCTCATCCGAACGACTAGACGTTATTCCATGTCAACCCGCCCGACCTGTATCACTGACAGGGGGAAACCGGGGTGACAATCAGTAGTATATATCGACATATGGCGGGATTGAAACCTGGACGCTAAGGTCTCGATTTGCTTTATATTCAACTGTTTTATTGTAGATTACAGATTTTTATGTTTTAAAGTTCATTCTAAGTACCCTGTGATTCATCTACTGTTTTAAATGAATCCTACCTCTTAGACATAAAATTTAAAATCTCAAACTTGGTCAACAAGTGTATTTATTCACCAGTTGGATTTACCAGGTACCATGACTAAACAATAGAATCTCTATATGACGATATATCTATTAAACTAAATAATTGTTGAAAAACACTTCTAAGCATGTTTCAAAATTACTTAGTTTACTGAACTATTACTTAGTTTTATTGATTTATTAGATTATAGAGGGATTCATTCGAGTAGTTTTGACACCAGGTAAGTGCATTGATGAACAAAAACTCGTTTTAAGATTTCAATTTTTTGTTCTTGGTAATCCACAGAGGTAGTATACCTTTAAGAAGCAAATCTTTTTATTATCGACCTTTGTCTCAGCTTTTTATAAACTTTTCACCTTTAAAACCGTTTTATGTGACTACAAGTCCAGTGAAGTGGCGAATTAGTACTATTGATATATGAATAGGTTTAAACGAATGAGTTCACGCAGTTTGGTGTGAATTAGTCTATATGTACCCGATTCGTGTGATCAACATTCGACGAGGAAATAAAGAGTGGCCACGTGAATTCTATGTATCATGAAATGTAAACTGAACCATATGGGGTTGTATTGTTTCCGTGAATATATATACATTTTCTTCAATGTAAACGTTTTGTAATAGTTGAGAATATCCAGTGTGTTTTTGAAACTTTATTCGATTTTCTATCTTTTTTTAGATTATTTACGTGATTTATACAACTGGAATGGAGTTTATCGTCCTACTGTTTTGCTAATGTTGACGGATGAACAGATATAGACAAGTAAGTATTTTGTATAGTTGCAAGTTATCAGTATTTAGGTTTTTTTTGGTTAAAGTGCTCGTATTTAGAGGTTCTTCGTCCTGCGGGGCATCCTTGAAAGTTCGTTGGATTTTCTATCTTCATTAGGATAGTTACGTTGAGATTTAGAACTGGAATGGAGTTTTACATCTAACTTTTCTGATCAAGATTTGGCTAATGAAAGCGGATGAACAGATTTAGCTTCAGATACAAGTAAGTATTTTGTATAGTTGCAAGTTATCAATATATATAGGTTTTTTTATGAAATCTTTGTTACTTGGATGGGATTTAGAAATGAAATGGAGTTTTACGCCCTACTATTTTGCTCCATATTAGGCTAATGTAGGCAGAAGAGAGAATGATTTTATTCGATATTCAAGTAAATATTTCGTGTACTGTCAAGTTTTTAAGACAATTGTAAGTGTTGGTGTTGCGTGGAGTATTCTTCGATAAAGAGTTCAGAATCAATTAGACTGTATTGTTACAAATACATGCATAACTTATTTCATTATGCACGTAAATATTTTGTATTGTTGAAACTTTTCATATTTTGTGTTGATATTTCTTGAATATTTAGTATAATATTTTTCGATTAAGAATTCGTATTTGGAAATGAAATAGAGTTTACGTCCTAATTGGGCTTCAGATTGTAGATTTAGATTCAAAATTAATTAAGATTGTATTGTTAGAAATATATTCATAACATATTTTTATTATGCAAGTAGGTATTTTATATAGTTGTAGTTGCAAGCTTCAGAGCAACAATTAGTGATGGTTTTCATGGACAATTTAGGTATTTGATCGTGCATTGTGCCAAGTTTTATGTTAGACTCTTAGACTCACAAACGGGAATTTTTTAGTCAAGCCAATCACTAATAGTAAGAGTCGTCTTTTCTTGAGACATTGCCATATAGAAAAGACATCTATAGAAATAGGAA
>NW_008708707.1:1460534-1624037 GCF_000327385.1 Lottia gigantea | reverse complement strand
GATATTTCACGGATTATCCAATTACGTCATCGGATTTAGATGACATTGCATAATTCACAATTGATTAAATCACATGTTAATCCGATTTGGTATAAAGAACATGTATTCTAATCAAAATGACGAGTTACAACCGATCGAAAAACCTTGAAAATGTTTGCATTCCACTCCTGTATTATAACTGCAAACGATCAATGCATACTGTCAAATCAACGACGGTTTTATTGGAAAAGTTTTAATGGCATGATGTGAAAAGAAGACTTATCCAAGCGGAAATCAGAGCCAACTTAAGGTATATTTTCCACAGAACCACAGACGTCTAATTAAAAAATTGGAATGTTGTAAATCGATGCTATCGGTTTCTCCGATATACATATTTTTTTTTTTAGAAAATCTCTTTACAATCCCTTTAAAATAATGTTTGGGCTCAATTTTTAACGGCTTTGGTGTATTTTTTGTGATCAAAACAGGATCGTTGAAATAAAATATTGGTATATCTCCCTTTCACTGAAGTAGAACCTCGCCCTAAAAGCACATAGTTGAATGAATGGTCTTTTTGTGTGACACTTATAACGTGCACTTACAAAATTATAATCTTTTATTTAAGTGCTATTTTTATTTAAGGCCATTATGATAATAATTGAAATTGACAAAGAACCCACTATTTTTTTTTCAGATTTATATAAATTTATGGTTAACATAACGTTGCTGAAAGAAGTGCGACTCATGTTTAATTTAAGTGCATTTTTGTAAATATCAACCGTTCAACAAGGAAACTGTAGCTGTAGAGGTGTTATAAATTCATTGCTAACATTAAGTAGCCGAAAGAGGTGCAGATTTAAGTGCCTTTTTAAAACTTGTTGATTTGCCATCGATGAAACCATAGCTTTTTAGAAATTTATGTGTAACAAAACGTAGCTGAAAGAAGTGAGACTCAAGTGCAGATTTAAGTGCCTTTTTATAACCCATTAATTTGCCATCAAGAAAGCTGCAGTTGTGGAGTCGTTATAAATGTATGTGTAACCTAACGTAGCTGAAAGAAGTGTAACCCAATCAAAAAGATTGTTGGTTGGTAACATATAAGATTTGCTGCAAAGAGTGCTTATGTAAGTGTCTTTTTAAAACATATTGATTTTCCATTGAGGAAAACTGTAACTGTAGAGCTGTTATAAATTCAAACGTAACCGTAATAAATTATCAAATGCGGATGATTTACAATTCTTATCAGTGTGGTTTATAGTTGGAATAAACCTTATCAGAAACAATGACAATCAGAGGAGTTCGAGTGGACAGTAAAAATGCTGATAATGATTTAAACGATGACGACGAAGGTGGGTATAAATTTTCTTAGACGTTTATACGTTTATATCTTTTCATCGTCAAACAATGGTGTTCGTTGGGTTCTGATATCAGTCGGCATATGAAAATCTGGTGACATCGAAACGTCGAAACGTTGCAACATACAAATCCAGCATCTTTACTTTTTGTAGTACAGTCGGTAAGAGTGTTTGAAACAAACTTTACACCACGTCATTCGCATGGTCACGTGGAACAAATGGTGTTCGTGGGTTCTAATCTCGGACTGTGGGTGTTAAAGTCTTGTCATCTTTCCTAATTATTCCAGTCGGCCTAGCTATAGAATCCAGGATCATTGTCAGGTTTGGCCAAGGCATACAATGGTTGTATCTTTCTTTCTTTCAAAGACGCCAGCTTTTAGTTAAATTAGAAAAACATATTATTACAAACTAATGACATAAAGCACCAATTCATTTCCTTACGGAAAGAAAACCCCGGGCAACCGATATGGATCATGGATTTTCATTCCCAGCGTTTTTACGGGTAACATAAGTTACTTCGAAAAGCGATTTCACAATAACTTCATTTTCTATGACTACAGATATCTTGGGGGCGATTATACTTCTGTTAATACTTGATAAGATAACATAAGATAACACATAGTCGATATTTTCTCACAAAGTCAATGTCATTGAGTGGTGTTTATGATTAAAAGGAAATTCGTGATGTTTTCTCAGTCCGTTCATTAAACAGTACATATAGAACATTACCAACACATGTTGCTATCCCGACCTATTGGTATACTTTTCTTCGAACGTCATAATGGTTTCTGAATTAATTTTTTACCGCAATTTCACATGTGTTCAAAACGCAATTTTCAATTGTGAGTCTTTGTCTGTAGGCTCATAGAAGGTTCCATGATCAAAATTTGAAATTAACAGTCACTCAACGCAGAAATTCCTCTTGGAATTGATCCAGAATTTTAGCTATCATGTCCATCAGTAACTTCGGATAAGCTCTAGCAATTGGAAAAGCTCACACTCTTTGAAAAGCTCACACTCTTTGAAAAGCTCAAATAGTTTGAAAAGCTTAAACAAATTGAAAAGCTCAAACAATATGAAAAGCCCAAACAATATGAAAAGCTCAAACATTTGAAAAGCCCAAACAATATGAAAAGCTCAAACATTTGAAAAGCTCAAACAATATGAAAAGCCCAAACAATATGAAAAGCTCAAACATTTGAAAAGCTCAAACATTTGAAAAGCTCAAACATTTGAAAAGCTCAAACAGTTTGAAAAGCCCAAACATTTGAAAAGCTCAAACAATATGAAAAGCCCAAACATTTGAAAAGCTCAAACATTTGAAAAGCTCAAACATTTGAAAAGCTCAAACATTTGAAAAGCTCAAACATTTGAAAAGCTCAAACATTTGAAAAGCTCAAACAATATGAAAAGCTCAAATAGTTTGGTTACTTCTGATTCGAAAAAATGATTGCCCTGGTAGGACTGTAAATAGTTTTAATTCAACGGTAACAAGCCGAAACCCTTGTCTTCCTCTCTAAGTAAGGCAACATTGAACCTTTTTGATCTTCGACACACCACTTACAATGATTCTGGTACTACTAATGCAGGCCACCCCCCCCCCCCCCTCACCCCCCTCCCTTTCCCTCCCCCCACTCCCTTTTGTAACCATGGCCGGGACACGCCATTGTTTCTTTAAAGCGACCTACATTTCTATGCTAAATACGATACCGTATGGTTGAATATTAATAATATATCATTTTACTAAACTATTCTATCGATTTTATGAGATTGGTAGAAGTCCAGCAATGATAATAATAGGTTGACAAAATGTCACAGTGATCCATGGACTGGATATCACATACTTGGGTGGAATATAGCATACTGTAATTTTTTTGACTGGATATCATACACTGTAGTCTTTAGACAGGATATCACATACTTTGGACTGTGAGTCGTTGAACTGGATATTACATACTTTGTACTGTGAGTTGTTAGAATGGAGATCACGCGGACACATATTGTAGTCTTTGGACTGGATATCACATACTTTGGACTGTGAGCGTATGGATTGGATAACACATTCTGTAGTCTTTGGACTGGATATCACATTATGTAGTCTTTTGGACTGGATATCACATACTTAGGACTGTGAGGCGTTGAACTGGATATCAAATTCTGTAGTCTTTGGACTGGATATCACATACCTTGGACTGTGAGTCTTTGGGCTGAATGCTGTAACTGAATATCTTTGAAACAAACTTCAAATATCAAATTCTGTTCCTGTTAATATCACATGCTGTAGTTTCTTTCTTCAATATCGCATGCTGTAGTCTGTGGACTGTATATCGTATACTGTAGCAAGTTCAGTATCCCACATTGTAGTCCCTGGACTGTATATCCTACAAGTCTTAGACAATGTGGAAACCTCAGGACAAATATGAAGAAGGTAAATTTCAATAGGACATTCAGAGGGATTATTCTTATTTGTTTTCTTATCTTTCAGAATGAAACTGTAACATGCGGTTCGTCTACAATTTAAAGAAAGTTACTTCGACAGAAATATTCAGGTCGTTATTACGACGTTATCGGTTGATAATTCCATATTAGGACAAAATTTTGCCATTAATTTAATTCATTCAGTTACGTTCATTTATGGACAACCGTGTACATTGGGTTATGCCCGTTGATGATCGCTCGACAGCCAAAAATATTGCTAATGTCTTGGTATCTTTTATTGCACACTGCATGGTGTTCGCAATCATAAGCTCGATAGCAGAAAACTAAGACGTAAAAATGTAATTCCAGGTCATAATTGTATCAATAATTGAAGTCGGTCCAATTATTGAGTAAAATATATCATGAAGTTAATATCGAAAACAATCTGTAACAGATGTTTTTGAATTTATATTTCATTCTATTATTCTGTTTATATTCAAGTAGAAAATGTCTACAGCCCAATTTATCTTTCAAATGACCGATGACTCTCATAACTAGGTTATAAATTCGGGCAGCCTCAAATATTTCGTCCCCTTCCCCTCCACTCTGATGTCGATGTCTCTGCCACTGTCTCTACGGCTCTAGTGTTTTTTTTTTATTTCAGATGATATGGTCAAGTCAAGTTTATGTTGTTTAGAAGGATGCTTGGCGACTACTTCTGTCGGATTTTCCTTTTTTGTTGCCTTGCCTACAGGTAATTGTTTTCTATTTATGAATGTAACTTATTGAATTAAGTAGATTGAAAGATGTTTATAGCATGTATCTTCCTGTCTGCATTTTTTTATTGTCGAATTTTATTTAATTAGCCAATTACTTTCGATTTATTTTATTGACGGCAGTGATGTGGGGCAACAGAATCGTCAGGGGGTCTCGCAGCATCAGGCACTTAAGATTTAATTTAATAAGAAGTTTGAAACTTTTGTTCCATTTATCCAGAAGGCGGAGCATGCTTCGTACTTTCAACCAAATTTTGGATTATTTTTCGATCAAAAATTGAAATATCGGAGATGTAGAAAAAAAATTAACGAATTTTTCTAATCATTCTAAGACTATCAGCACTGTTTTGAAATAGCTCTTCAGATCACCAAGACTGTATCCCAACATTAAAAAAACACAGTTTTACGCATCAATAAAAATTGACAACTTATTTTTTTTCATATTAGGTATTTTATTATTGGTCTATTCAAAGAAGGACAATGACGTCAATTTTTTCATAGCGGGCATAGTGTTAATAATTTTACCACTATTTGTGTTACTGGTCGTGATTGTCCTCTGTTTTAATAAACACCGTTTAAAACTGGACAAATTAAGATTTAGAAAGAAAACTTCGCAAGAAATGAACAGCCATGAAAACAGCGTATGTGCCAAATATTGAAAGTGGAAGATTCGCTGGCTCAGTCGAAGACTGAAGAGAAAGTTACCGCAAGTGCCAAATACAATAAAGGTGGGAATAGACGATGTCCGGTACGGTATACGCTGTGGAATGATCGACACAGTAGAAAATAGAAGTGAACACACGAGGTACGGCTCCGGACAAGGTGCGGACAAGATTCGTTTCTACTATTTCTACTGTATCAATAATCCCGCACCGGACACCGAATGATCTGTGTGGTTTAGTTAATTTTTACTTTTCTTGTATGGAATTGATATTCTTATGCTCCCAGAACACCCAATACCATTGAATTTGTCATTTGGGTGTCCTTTTAGGAGAATTTGAATTATGTCTATATCGATATATACATTATCTATCGAAGGAACTATGCGCAATGACATGGAGTTTGATGAAGATCTAATTTTCTGCTCAGAAAGATACCGTAGCATACAAGGGGATGTTCTCTAATTATGTGGTGTTGGTGTACTCTTGTACAATTTCCAAGCTCTTGACATTTGGAAATTGAACGTCATGATAGCATATGCCACCTAATGCCCGACAAATCGGACGTGATATTCGGATGGGATATCGGGATTATGTTTAAGGCCAGACATATAATGTCGGTTTCCATGGAAGTTGATTTGGCAGAACTTTTGGTGTCTGGACCTAAACCCAGTTCTGATATCCCATCCAAATATCACATCGGAGGAACTTTACTGTACATTTCTCGCGGTTTTGGGTTTGTTCTATTCTCGGTGATGATCGGAGTTGTGGAACCTTATATATAACCTTCTAACTTCTCTAAGATATTTATTATAAATTATAATGTTATGTTTTTAAATTAATTGATTTTGATTTTAAGACGATTGGTCGAAGTGTACACTCCCTTCTCTTAACTAATAGTTGGGGCCATGGATGCCTTAATGTTGAACTAGGGTACAGAGAGTTCAAAAGGTTGTGCCAAGCATGTGGACGACCACAATCCACCCAAGACCGATACATTTACAAGACAAGCTCCGCCATTGCCTGGTCAACACATTTTGTCAAGTTGCGAACTGAGGTTCCTGAAAATACACAACCACGATGGAGAAAACATATAAAAGGTACAAGACTAAGTGATGGTTTGGACAAACTTCTTGGTTCCCTTTTTCTTGGCCTACGAATCCTTTTATTTAGAGTACAATTATCTCCCCTGAAAAATTAAAATTAGTATTTGAGGATTCTTTGTGGTCTGAAAATTAAACATAACTACTACTTACTTCCCTTCGATAAGAACCCTTCATACATTGTTCAACTATCTTGACCGATATTTATCACCTAATAATGTAGCTATTTGTCAAAAGATATACGACTTTAACCAAAAAACGCAGTATATAATCGTAAATAACAACGTTCAGACACAGATTTCACATATATTTCGCAAGTAACAATAGGTTTAAACATTTGTCATTGATATTTTCATGATCTTTTGCTTCATAATCTCAAATATATTTCCACTTTTCCATCACTTTTGTAACTTTTGAACCATTGCTATTGTGTTGTAACTTTGCCATTTAACTACATACAATTTAAATACCCCATTTAAATAACCGTGTGAACTTTAATAGAAAAAATTTATAAAGGTCAAAGGTCAAATCATAATCTGTTTAAAATAAACAGAGATTATGTAACAGATCGTAACTCGATCCACCGATGTGCATCGTAAAACGGTAGAGTCTGGGTGGTCGTGGCTATAATACTTTATTCCCTCATTGCAGCAGATGGCACGTTTTGTTTACGTCTGGCTCTTTGATAAAACGTTATTCATTATGTAGTCTCGAATAAGTGAGTTGCTCGTGATGTATTGCTAGATCGACGGCGTAATCGATCGGTTTCAGTCCGTACTCTAAACAAAGCTATCTGTGCAGTCACCGCGAGAGATAGACTAGGAATAATTCAAACTGTATATTCTCTATGAAATGTGATAATTAAGAGGAATCTAACCAAACAATGCAATGAAGAAACGTTCGGATGCCAGTGATCTCATAAGAGGTAAGTAAACGAGTAAACCCCAACTCTTTCGAAGACATGGTCTGTTTGAATGAACTACATTCTAAACATTGGTGAGATATTGTATCGAACGCATGTTGAAAATCACACTGTAGAGTTTACTCTCGCTATAACGAGAAGTGGGGCATGGCTAAAAATCGATGCCGCCGACTCTCTTCCCGAAATAGACGAAAAAGACGATAGTATTGAATGGCAATATAGTTTACATTACAAAATTAGAAAATATATAGTGTTCAATATTATATGAGGCATGTTCCGTCGCTTTATGAACGCAGTGCATGATAACGACGACAATATCTAATGTTCATTGTGTACAAGGCATGTTCATTCGCATATAATTGTTCGTTTAAGGGAGGGTAGTAAGCCAGGAGCATTGAACATTATATTTTAGAACGAACTGGTGTTCAATATAATATAAGGCATGTTCCGTCTCATGCACAATTCACATTCCGTCGACGGACCTCTGTACGTCATGTTCCGTCGCATATACATTTAATGTCGATCTTCTTTACGAAGAACAGTAGGTCAGACGTAGACGTAGACGATAGTTCACTTAAGATATGTTTTGTACCTTAAGGATGTTTGTTCAGAAATCAGCATTGGTCACGAACGTCAAGTTTTCCTTACCGCACACTCGAATAACAAAATGAATGCCTTGACGTTTCGGAGCATGACGTTGTATTGGCGTTGAAGTGGGCATTGTATGTATGTATTCACGTGTTGTTGACCATAGTTACTAATAATAGTAACAATTGACATGGAAAATCGGTCGTCATTGTGTTTGTATGAAAAATACCAGGTCATTGCCCTTGCGTGTGTACCTTGACTCATCCCCTTTTGGTCTTTTAAAACCTCGGGAGTTAACAGAATAATTAAATGTAGAGAGAGTAAATGGATTAGCGATCATCTTTGCTACAGTCATCTGTTCCAGATACGAACTCCTCATCAGGGCAGATAGTCTGCGATATCAGCTTCTGCTTGAAGCGGACATTAAGAAAGTTTGGAAAAATGGTTCACTTTCCAATACGGAATAGAACATATGTAATATATATATTGTCGACTCAATGTATTCGCAGCTTTTCGGGACACCAAGTGCCACTCTGCGACTGTGCTTATCAACTTGGCATCCCTTTCATTTCGAACATTCATAACACATTATCTCATCGCAGATATTTTGACAGAACCTTTAAACAGATGTTGCAGAATCTGATACGAAATTTGGCAAATCATTTAAGACGCACAGCCAAATGCCTCGAGCAAGAAAAACTAAAGATAACATTATGTTGAAATCTACACAGACTGTTGTCAGAAAATCTGTAAGTTACAATTGACGTATCTGGTTAACGTGTAGAAATCAATCTCCAGCCAGTCTTTAGATACCAATACGAGTCCGTCCACCAGGTGGCGTATATAAGCGGTAATTTCTGGGCCTTACCCCCCTCCCTCGGCCCAATTAAATAAAAAAAAATGCATTCTACTTACACTTCTAAAATCGCATTAGACTTCGACAATTATTTGTTCTTTTGGTGGGGGCCCTTCTCACCCCACCATGACTAGTGCTCTAAAACTGCAAAGGGACGCTGAGACGCTCGGGTGGTTCAAGCTCCCCCCATCCCCCATTTTATTTCGAAATACATATTGCCTTATTGTGCACTGGTCTCGACGTTTTCCTCATTGCGCAACAAATACTGCTATAAAGTCTTAGAAAAAATCCATGTCATTTCTGCGGTATAAACGTGCTATAGAAATGATGAAAGGTAGTTTGTGAACATGCTGTAAATAATGAGAATTTTTCCCATGATGATTTTCAATTAAATGTCAGAGGGCCTCGAGTTTACTCTAATTAAATTATTATATATAATTATCAACTATTCAGTATTGCAATCATGTGAAAATGTTATCTACTGATCGTGCCAAGATTTGTAATCGTTGTTTTTCTGTTGAATTAAACGTAATTTTACGCTCTACACTATCTTGTTGTATTTTCGCTCTGGGCATAGTTTCTTGGTTGTATCATGTACATTATTAAGATGAATATTTTGTAGTTCAGTCGTTATTTTTCCTATACATCATTTATATCTCGTCTCCAGTTCCACCAAAGTTTTATCTAACGAAACTGATCTTGCATCGGACATTTAAAACTGCGTGCGCAACCAAAAATTAAAAAGTCACAGAGCCACGTGATTCTAACAAAACGAAAGTTATGGCGATGCTTAACACTAATTTACAGTCATCGTAATGGTAATTAAAAATTAAAAGGGCCTATTTTTGCTGACTCTACTCAGGCCGACAACTGTCACAATATCCACCAGAGGCTGGAATAGATGTAGATGTTTCGGACTAGTGAAAAACTGTGATACCAATTAGAAGATATGAGGTCACTATTGGGATTAATTAATTAATTATAACGACCTGATGGTGATGTTGATAAGAAAATATCGTTACTAATTGGCGTGAATTCGGCTTAAAACACCTGATCTCATAGTTTGTAACCTTTTAAATACTAATGGCTTATTGAAGGTCGCCAGATTTTTTTTGCATCCTAATGGAAAATCAACAAATTACCGACGTCAAACTGGTAACGTCGTAGGATTACTATTACATCAATTGTTTAGAAGGCCAATTTCTGCTTATTCTCAAAAGTGTTATGGTTAATCCCTTTAAAGAGACAGACCCGCCATCCGTTTGACCAATTGTACTTTGGTAACAGAAACGGGAATTTTTACCTGAGATAATCAGTAATAGTGTTCACAGCTCACCGTCGAAATTTGGCCTTCCAAATCTACATATGTCCAGAATTATCCGACGCGTTTGAATGTTAAAATGACGACTCGTCTTTTCTTGAGACTTGAAACGACATCTAAAGAAATAGAAAAAGAAATTCAAAAGCCTAAGGTATATTTGAAGTAATTATATGGTTTTCGTATATTTCTAGTACTCCCGAAGAATATTTACATAATATTCAAGACCCAAATCAAATCCCTCAAAATGGCCACCTCCCCTCCCCCTTAAGACAACACCTTTCGGAATTGCATCCAAATGTGCAAGGGCTCGATATTATGAGCGACTACGTGATACGGTGCATTAAAAAGTAAAACCCCCAAATTAGCATTGCTTCGTCGAAAGTTTTGGCTGCTGAACGTTAGGTATTAATGATATTAATGGTGCTATATATAGTTCAAATAGTAGCTTCAATCCGAGGTTATTGAATTATAACCAATCACGTTGACTGTTGACGTAAAAGCTAATCCGGAATTAGATTACATTAATGTTGTTTTGTCGATAGATTTAATAATATATATCCAATTATAGTAGTTACATATATTAAAGAGATTTCAAAATATGCTTTATAACAAAAGACCATTCGCGGTTAGTGACGTTACCAAACACTTAATTTTATTGGAATTGCAGGAACCACGGGCGTCTGATTGAAAATTGGAATGGTGCAAATTGATGCTATGAGTGTAAACGGGAATTGTTTCTTGTATCCTAAAAGTTTGCGAATGCAGCGATTTGATTGGACTGTACCCTTGCGGATACGACCAATCAAAACCCTCGTCTAATAGTTAGAGACAAAACACCCAGCTATATTGGTTACAGTCTTTCTGTCGAGGGCTCTGAATGCGTTAGTTATTTTTTCGTATTCCGGAAGTTTGTAAATACAGTGATCTCATTGGATTGCACCCTAGCAATTACGACCATCAGAGACCTCGTCTAGTAGTAAGAGGCGAAACATGCAGCTATATTGTTTACAGTCCATCTTTTTAGGACTCTGATTGGCTGTATTTGCCTACGTAAAATCAAGTTTGAATTTAGCCCTAATAAGGCGAGAGCATGGTAAGTTAAAATTGCATTGTGCAATTAAGTATTCTGCAGTCCAATATTCATCATCATTAGGTCTATGGTAAATCGTAGGAATGTGGTCTGTAGTTTAACAAACTATTAAAAACAGGTGCCGTTGTTATTTAGTGGTTTGCACCAAGTGATCTTTGGTTCATTCTCAATTATGAAATTCTCAATGTGAAACTTAGTAACAGAAATCGTATTACCAACTTTATTGGCTACAGCTCATCCTGTGTTTCGGACACACAGTCATCGACGGGACATCTTGGCTTGGTAAAATGGGTCTGTAGTATAGCAAACTATTAAATACAGGTGCCGTTCTTGTTTAGTTGTTTACACTTGGTGATCTTTGATTCACTCTTTATTATAATATTCTCAACGTGAAAATTAGTAAAACTAGTATCATCTGTATTGGCTAGAGCTCATCCCTTGTTGCTGACAGGCGTTTGAATACATAGCCATCAACAGGGCATCTAGGTTCGGTAAAGTTTCATAGATTACGCTTGGTCCTACGACAATAAGTGAGAGAAATCACTTAACATAAGAACAAAACCCCAAAAGTAGCGTGTTGTGAACGCCATAGAAGCTACAACTTTCATCCGACCTAGACGGTGCTTTGAGCGTTTATGTATGTCGGTGAGATTTCAACTTTGTTCGAATTGGGGGATTTTTTGGGATAATTCATTTTGAGTTATTGCCCTTGACGAAGCAATTTATCATGACTCAACCTAAATGATGAGTCGTACCAGCCCTGCGTTTTCTGTACACGTTTTGACTTTCTTTCAGGTATATTTTGATACGAATCCAGTAATCAGATACTACCGATTTGGGTGTTTTGATAGTCGTAGGTATTTGGATCTGGATCGATTGAACGGTTCGTTACAGAATGTTTGGTATAGTTGAGAAACTTAACGCATGGCCTGGCAACCACTAGATATTAAAGAATTTACCCAAATCAATAACTTTCAATACATGTACTATTGATTCACATTATTCATGTCTGACTCAAGACATCGACCAATTTATAAATGTAAGTCAGGAATTTCAAGAATTCCTTTTTTAAATAAATGATATGACCTGCTATAATGACTGTCTTATCGAGACAAGAATTCAAATGTCGTCTGTCAAGGGAGTGCTTCCTTCCTTAGTGTTTGCGAAGTTCTCAGAATTTATACCCATTATTCCAGTGGACACAACTGAAAATGGTTACGAATGGTCCGCTAAAGATCACTGCCAAAAGATTTCACTAAGGACCGGCTAGTAGAAAGGATCCTCGTTAACATAAGTTGTTATCCTTGTAAATAATGATGGTTCGTTCTTTCATTTTGTTTGTTTGTCTACCTGCCCTCGCCACCCCACCACTGGGTGTCGATTGTAAAATCTGCTTCATCTTATAAGATTATTGGCGATAGTAATGTCATAAAATGCTTAGTTTTAGTGACATTGCAGGAACCACGGACGTCTGGTTGAAAATTGGAATGATGTGAATTGATGCTAGCAATGTCCCCGGTGCTATACAGAGTTTAGAAAACCTCTTTACAATCCCTTCAATGTAACCGGCATACAATTTTAGACAAGACAAAGTGATATTGACTGGTGAATTGGATAACCTATTCCTTAAGCACGCTTCTTACCGATTAGTCCAATTGAAATGGTTTGACGTAAATAAATGGAGAGATCGTATCAGACATGATTTCAATTAGGGTCAAATTACTCATCAGTTTTTCCTTATATTTGTTTTAAATTGGCCTACTCAGTCTTCCTTTACATCACGATCTAAACTAGTTGGAGTTAAACGTTTCTGCTTCTGATTGGGCCAATGGTTACTAGTTACACCTTAATGGTGACGACGACTGTCGAGGTATCTTTAACGCCTTCTCTTTTAGGTTCCATCTGTTGAGGGTTAATAACACCATGAAGTGAACAATGGAGGAAAGTATGCTGGAATAGTGAAATTAGCCTAATCGTTATTCATTTTAAATGTCGAGAGATTTCTAATTCACACGGCCTACAGCGCACGGGGTCTCTAGTTATCGTCCTATCTGAACATTCTGGTTTATTTCCATGTTAACCCATCCGATGGTGGTGGGAACTTGAACAGTTGCGTATTTAGGGGGTGGGCTGTTGGGTCATTGCCCCACCCTCGGGAGTATTTTTAGGTGAAAATTAAGCCATGCTCGAATTCATCTCCAGCTATCTGAAAATCGTTAGGGTCTCAAGAGAGGACAAAACTATTGCCTACGTAAAAAAATCAAATCCAAAACATGTATTTACTGGAAAACATCAGCGGACTAATAATGCTATTGTCTTTGATAATGATACTAATTTGTGTAAAATTATTAGGCTAATGTTAAGTTCGCATGAACTAGAGTTATGATTGATTATGACAATATCGCAAGCAAATCAGTTTAATTAAGATTACAATTCTGTTTCTCTTTTTATTGATGTTACTCGTCTCCATTGTTTTCTACCTTAGTCTCTTTATAATGATGTTATTTATAACCAATCAAAGTGGGTTGTTTGGCTATTGAGGGTCTGGATTGACTAAAACCCGTCCTTGCTGACTCTTGCATTCTAAGGCATACATACTTTTTTCCAGAAAAACATACCCAAGCCAATTCTGTATTGACAGCAAAACAACATGGACTAAAATGACGTGTGACGTAATAAGATTTCAAATACACAAGCTGACCGATCTACATCCTGTCCCAACGTAAAGTACATTCCACTGCATAAATACGTTTACCATCCTCAGCGAACGCCTTTGACCATAATGATGTAATGACATTTCAAGCTCTACTCGAACTGGGCTACAACCCGTTCTCTTTAAGGGTGCATGGTTAATAATAGTGAATCATCAAAAACACCAATTCCAATACTGTATTGTCATAGCGAAAACCTTTAAACCATAATGACGCGATCAAATTCCAAGCTCCAATCTAACTGGGCTGCAACTCGTCCTTCAGAAAGATATATTCTAATGCATAAATACGTTTTCCAAAATTTAAAAAAAAAATCAATACCATACTGTCTTAGCGAACACTAGCCATAATGACGTAAGCACTCTACTCAAACTGAGCTACAACCCGTCCTATTTTAAGGTGCATGATTAATAATAGTGCTACATAATAGGTGAGATAAGCTGAACTTGACAAATAACAAACAAACCATGGGGAATGCCGTGTTTAGTTTAGAATAAGCCAACATGTCAATCGACCCATGATCTCTTGGCGAGCAATACCGACTTGTAATTCATTTCATACCACTCTCTCTTTAGTTGTGTTTCACAGACAATGACGAATGGTAAATATGTATTTCTTTTTGTATCAGTCTTAATCAATTGGTGAATGAAACGGATTTCGATCGGAAGCCTCCGAAACATTTCTCATTAAGGTAATCCGATGATTAAAGCATTTGATGATGAACGGATCGGTGAAACAAGCATTAGTCGTGTTGTGATATGAACGGATTCGAACCAATGGCACAATTTATTTTTCTTGTCAGTCTAAATTAATTTGAGATGAGCGGATCGGTGAAACAGATTGCGATCTAAGTATCGACAAGCATTTGTTGTGGAATAGTTTGCTTTGAACGGATTCGAACCAATGGCACAATTTCTTTTTTTTTTAGTCCGTCAAAATTAATTTGAGATGAACGGATCGGTGAAACGGATTGCACGTATCGACAAGCATTTGTTGTGGAATAGTTTGCTTTGAACGGATTCGTACCAATGACACAATTTCTTTTTTCTTGTTCGTCTAAATTAATTTGAGATTAACGGATCGGTGAAACGGATTGCGATCCAAGCGACAAGCATTAGTCGTGTTGTGATATGAACGGATTCGAACCAATGGCACAATTTATTTTTTCTTGTCAGTCTAAATTAATTTGAGATGAACGGATCTGTGAAACGGATTGCAAGTATCGGCAAGCTTTTGTCGTGGAATGGTTTGCTTTGAGCGGATTGCGATCGCAAGCTTCATGCGTATTGATAGTTGGATGCGTTTTGCCATGCGAGAATGCGATCTTATGGTACTACATCGTATCGCCCTGGATGTGCTAATCCGATGGCTATAACGGCTCAGTTGTTCCATTGCTATGAATTGCTGGTACATGATTTATAAGCAATTTTTTTGAACAGAAACGTAATTGGCCTTCCAGCTCACAAGTGACAAATTAAATTTAAATGGGCTTTTATCGCATCAGAAAAGAAAAGGTTGATCGATGGACGAAGAAAGCTTTTTCATTACATAAGAATACATCAAAGCATCGTCGTTAAGAAAGGAAATTAAAACATCAACGACCTAATTCGTTGAAGATCTTTAAGACGATGTTGACAAATTTGTAGGCGGTTTATCGATTTTGTCCATGCTGTTGATTATCTACATTAATTTATTTCATTAGATAATTGGGTATAGTTTCTTGTATACAAGAAATAACCATTTCTCGCATTATGGATCACATAGCGAAAAGTCTAAAATTTCAATTAATGCTCCATCTTTTTAACCTTCATAATGACATAAAGGTGGGGTCTGGTCGACTGGCGATTCAAAACCTCTCTTCGGATCTTTCGTTGCCATTACGAGCGTCAAGAAACTGATCTACTACCAGCAACTGTGATAGACTGGATGGTCACAAATTCTGACTTACGAAAATCAAAATCTAACGCCTTGTTCGTCTGCAATTTAAGATTACGTGTCGGTGACGTAACTGGATGGTCGCAAATTCTGAACGCGCAGGACGACGACCAGGATCCAATTTCTTTGGGGGGCTTTGGACTTCTAAATCTATAGCGATTCATCTGATTTCCTCAGAATTTCGTTGGTTAAAGCAGTAATCTTACAGAAAACGTACTGGCGTTGAGAAGACAATTGAAAGTCTCTTTTTGTTGAAGAACATCAAATTCCATATATTCTGATATTTTCATACACTATTCTCTCTTGTTGACGGAGAAGAATTTACCACGGAGGTATTGCTAGACTCTTAAAGGGAATGGTAGTATTTTCATTTCTACAGCAGTAACAATACTGCCTTTTAATTACTGGAGTATATATAAACAAATAACCATATCACGGAAAACTGACTTCACAAACGTGTGTGGTACGTGACTGTTACATGCCTTGTAATGAAAAGTTTCTTTTGTGTGCATTTTCCCTGCTTTCAAATTTAGTTTGTGGCATTTCGTGTTATTTAGCTTAAACTTAGTAATTTAAGTTAAAAGTACGAAAACAACCACTGTGAACGATGACCGCTTTAAATGTAGTTATATCACAACCAAATCGTAAGTTATTTTTTAAATGCTTATGGGGTATAGTTGTGTAGATATTTGTCGTTGCATGGCTCGGCCATCCATATTACTTTTCAGAATGCAAATCTGACGCCTAGTTAGTCTGCAATTTACGATTAAGTGTCGGTGTCGGTACAATTTCGGGCGCCGTAAATTCGTAAACCCTTGACAAGGCAATGAACATTAGACGTCAACTATGTGTATCGGGGACACTGTCAGCATCAATTTGCACCATCCCAATTTGGTTTCAGACGTCATTGATTGTTGCAACACCTTTCACTAATGTGTGTTCAGAATTATCCGCGTTAGAAAGTTAGAAAAAAAACGACTCGTCATCTCTTGGGACTTTGTCATATATAGAAAAGACATATATAGAAATAAGGAAAGAAATTTCTAGTTTGAGATATTATTGAAGGAATTACACCATTTCCGTACATTTCTAGTACTTCTGAAGACTTCTAACATATATTCAAGAACCAAACCAAACCTCGAATATGGCGAATCTGCCTCTTTAAGATCAATAGACTTTTCAACCCAGAGTTTACTGTTTGTCAACGAACTGTTTGTTGGTAAATGATTTATTAAACTCCGCGAAGAAAAGAGAAGTTAATGTGTACAAGACTATGGGGATTACGCTTCTGCGACTATTTGAACAATGTCGTATTGTTGGACAAATACCTTAGAGGGCTAGCGCACTCACTTCATGTCTACTCATTGATTTTGTAAGCTTCAGGTCTTCGGCGTACAAGCCGGTTTATTCCTGGTCATTAGAACAATGCTTAATTAAAGGAATACTACCTCTTAGAATGGACACAAAATTTAAATTCTCAAACTTGGACAGTAAGTGTATATATTCATCAGTTGGATTTACCAGGTGACATGACTAAAGAATAGAATCCCTATATAAGACGATATATCCATTAAACTAAATAATTATTGAAAAACGCTTCTAAGCGTGATTCAAAATTACTAAATTTAATGAATTATTACTTAGTTTTATAGATTTATCAGATTATAGAGGGATTCTGTTGTATAGTTATGACACTAGATACTGATAAATAAAGACTTGTTTGGGCAAAGTTTCAAAATATCAATTTTCGTCATCGTAAGAGGTATATCTTTAAGTCATTATCAGCGATCAGTTAATTAGTAAAAGTGCCGAAGTAATAATACACAAGGTCCTTGACACTGACTCTATAGTGATATGACAGCTTT
This sequence comes from Lottia gigantea, assembly GCF_000327385.1. Taxonomy (NCBI): domain Eukaryota; kingdom Metazoa; phylum Mollusca; class Gastropoda; family Lottiidae; genus Lottia; species Lottia gigantea. Next base: position 1,606,459 of record NW_008708707.1, on the reverse strand, counting down.
TAATCCTCTTGAACAGTAATAATTTTCTCCTAGGAAATGAGAAAATAATTCTTTTGTTTATCTTTGAAATAACAAGCGTAAATTGGTCGAGGGGCATATTTTCACTCGTAAACTGCCTCCAGTTTAATTCCCATTTGCCTTCAAGCGTGATTGTTACCCGCTAGGTCTTACCCATAATACATCATAGGATTCACCACGTCGAGTTCGACATGTTCGTTGTAAGTCACATTAAGCTTGTTATAATTAGAAAAGATTATCGAACACCATATATATCTCTCTACGGTCAAAACGTTCTGACAATCTTTCTGCGAGGTTCTTGAAGCGAAACACTTTTTTCAGGACTCTCGAATGTGGAATCGAGCCTTTTCGATTAAGTGACATTCCAAAAGGACACATGGCACCACTTTGTGATTGAGTTTGTCAATTAGTATGTATTCGAATGAACTAACAAGTTTGTCTGGTGAGTTTGCATACTAAGTTTTCAATGTCACCTGATAGAAACTCTTTGATTGGTTTCGGAAAGTTGACAATCCCATCAAAGTAGAATGAAAACTTCCATTACTTAATTTTGATAACTGTATTACATAAAATCATGCACACATGTGGTGTACAAGTGTGATCAATACATGAAGAAGATCAGAATTAGACTGAAAGGGACAGATTCGCCATTTGACCAATCATACCTTATTCTCAGAAACAAGAATATTTAAGCTAAGCCTACCAGTAATAGTGTCCACAGCTCATCGTCAAAATTAGGGCCTTCAATTCCATGTGTGTCAGAATTAACTTTGAAAGTTAAATCAACCACGATCTTTAAGTGAAAATTCTAATGACTAAGAAGATTTCCTGGCGAATTTCGCTAATGAGGAAGGGCATACAAATGTTATCCTAAGTCACCTGATAACACTCTACGATTGATCTCGGTAACATCCATTAGCCATTAGATCAGATAAATCATTTTGGTAACTGTATCATATGAAATTATGAAGTCGATGGTGAAAAAGTGCGATCAATGCACAGTCGCGATCAGAATTAGACTTAAGTGAAAAACAGCTTCTGAACCGAAATTATAATGACAAAACCATGTTGAATAAATATTGAAATAGGTGGCTACGTACTTATTGCCCTCGCTTAGTCTAATACCACCTCGTTAAATCATATATCTCTTAGATTAAACCCAAATAACCCTAGGCGTTGTATTCTCTAATGAAATTAGTTTAACACTGTTGTTATAATATCTTCACTGCGATTTGAAAATAATTAGCAACATTCCATCTTAATTAATGTAGCATCCTACTGCGTTTTTGTTGCTTGGTGTCTCGATGTATTGTCTATTCTAAGGAATATTTTGATTCCACGGTCGGTACCTTCAAGAGTCTGTCTGGCTCAATATCAATCAGCAACACTCCATCTTAATCAATGTAACATCCTAGTGTGTTTTAGTTACTTGATGTCTCAATTTATGGCCTGCTGGAACTGAAAAGCTTCCAGAAATTATGTTTCCTTTGCCAATGCTTTCGATGGTCAGTTTAAAGGGGTGGGGGGGGGGGGTGTACTGTCCGAATTAACATTGGTCCTAAGATAAGAAAAGAATTCCAGACATTCCGATTCCATTGCAAATGCTTTCGATACCAGACCCGGTTCAACTATGACGTCCCAACGTCTTCGAGTGACACGTTTTTTTTCTTGGCTGTATTGTATGTTGTAACATTTGCAAAGAAAAAAAGTTAATTCCACGACCAGTGCCTTCGATGATCATTTCAGTGCAACAGGACGTCTTAGTGCCTATTGTAACGTGTCTGATGCCATGATCGGTGTCGAGGAACAGTCTATTACAGAGTACGTTTTGATACAATCTGCTAGCTAGTTGGACACAATGCAATATAGCTGTGAGTGTTCCGATTCAAATTCAAAATTTGAAATCTTGTAACGATAACCACCAAACGCAATAGAAATATTCACATGTGTACGAAACCAGGTAAACTTTTTTTTTAAATTACAAATTACATTAGAAGTTAAATTCTGACATACTTTTAAAGGAAATGAGTTTAAGATGCTACTTCCACCATGACCTTTTCAAAATGGAATAAAGCAAAATATCTCGATGTTCATTTTACTCGTGTGATGTTAGCCTGCTCTTTGTCAATTTCTAACTGTCGAGAAGTTGCCGTTTATAAAAACGCAACTGATACGTTGTTCTTGGCAATCAAAATAGGCCAGGAATTATCTCTATGCACTATGAAAAAACTGTGCGCATTAATCCGCTTGAATCAGGATTAAGGATTAACAGATAACTTAATCCGGTCAGATGTTCACGCGCTAGTCAATATCAATCAAAACAGCTGTTAACAACCGTTTCTTACGTCATTCTTCGATGATTTATATATTACAAAAAGATCCCGTTAATTAAAAATTATCTATTTAACCTATTAAGCATATCAATTTAGTAATTTTAATAACTAGGTCAAAGTTGTCTTTAATGATTTCTAAACTAGGAAAAAAACGTTAATAAAAAATGTAAATTATCTATTTAAAGTTTATATAACTATTAGTGACCTATTAAATCTAAGTATTAAGTATATCAATTCAGTAATTTGGTATATAGGTCAAAGTCTACATCATTACAACAGAGGTGAAACTCAGGTCAAATTCTTATTACATAGTCTGTTAGTTTTTAGTAGGAGGTCGTAGTAGAAACTTCGGTATATGAGTCACTTTGAGTGATATATTACGTTGAGTGATAACTTGCTTGTATACTATTTGTTATATGTGAAACAGTCTTCGAACATTTTAGTGTGCAGCTTGTCGTTCAGTCGTTATGGGACAGCCTAAGTTAATTCAGGAAAAACCCGAGATAGGTAAATATCTTCCATTTTCGCTTTCATTTATGTCGAGTTTTGAATTTGAATGGTTTGACGATCAAGCGTTCAAATCAGGCAATATTTGAGTAGATAGTTCAAATTCTTCCTCAGAAAATGCCTTGTCCTGACTATTGATTTCGAATCTTCATTTTGAGTATGACAACGATGTAGCAAGATTTTTTTCAAAGCTTGTTCTAATTGGCAAAGGATACGGGTGCAATGAAAATGAAATGAATGGAGTTTTACGTCCTACTTTTCTGCACCATGTGGGCTATTAAAGACGGTAAAGGAGACGGATGCATGCGACCAACTAGTTGTTTAAATATGGTCACAGTTCGACTGTGGATTCAAAATCTTTCGATAGTATCCATCGCAGGCGACATGAGCGGAACGCTGACCGCAATTCGCAGATTCAAACCACCCAAGTCGACTATCAATTTTTATTAAGATGTAGAACACGAACACCCGATTGCAACTGCGATATTCAGTCGTCGGTGTGCTGGGATCGACTTAATTCCACAGTTGATCAGACACCCCTGGATGCTGCCAGTTGCTGGAGTCATTCAATTCCAGCTGCCCAAAGATTTTGCCAGCCCACCTTAAAGAGATTGTAAAGAAGTTTTCTTATTTTTTTCAAAGTATCGGGTATACTGATAGCATCACCATCCAATTTTTAATCGGACGTCTGTGGTTCCTGCAATTCCACTAAAACTAAGCGTTTTATTACGTCACTGTCGCAAAAGCCCTTAGATATTTTGATCAGCTTTTTCATTATATGAATATTTGTCACTGTAAAGATAGTGGAAATTACATTAGTGATGAAAAAGTATTTAAAATACGAACATATATTTCATAATGTAGTTTATAATTATATTAATAATATAAGCTTATTACACGTTATATAAAAACACGTGAAGGGATTGTGAATTATAATACATTATGTATCACACAGATTTGTATAAAAATTTTTAAACACAGACAGTGGTCAAAATACACCAAATGAATCATACTAATGGGCTTAAAGGGTCAGACTCGCCATTGTCGAGGGTCAATTTTGATCTAGAATATATTTGAATAGTCTTCAGAAGTACCAGAAAGGTACAAAAAAATCACATAATTCCTTTAAAAATATCTCAAACTAGGAATTTCACTTTCTTTTTGTCTTTTCTTTATATGGCAGGTCTCGGGAAAAGACGAGACATCATTATAACATCCAAAAGCTGTGAATACTATTAGTGATTGACTTAGCTAAAAAATAATTCGTTTCTCAGACTAAGTTAAGATTGGTCAAAAAATGGCAAACCTCTCTATTTAATATTTAAACAAACATAGGTGCTTTAACCTAATGTCTATATATGTATGACCTTGTTTATATAAAAGGATAAAAGGACGGGCATGTTATCTAAAAATAACACATTGTGAAAGTCGTGTATTATGCTAATCCAATTGTGTCAGAACAAAGATGAATGTGCCTTTTCCTCATAAACATGTTATGAATCACCAGCGTATTGTGCATTAATGAATGAGGAAGTTGCTGATGAGTATACTGATGATTCAAGCAGTTTGTATTGTTAGTGGTTCGTCGGAAGGGTTTGATAGCTGACGCTTTACTCAGTACTGGCATTGGTAGCGTTGTCAAATTGGTTTTGAGTTTTCATTCCCTTGTCAAATTAGAATTGACCGTTTAGTGCTGTGTCAGAGTGAGTAAGAGCGACAGAATTGCCATGACGGGCTTTCAGGAAATTATTTGAAAGCAAAAAAATGAGAGTGGAATGGGGAATCACCAGTTTCAGTTCTGCCCGAGCCCATACCACCCCCAATGTAGAAACACCACTACTCCAAAGCACTTCATTGCTATCTCATTAAGTGTCTATTTTTACGTAGTCGATTCCTACGGTATAGAAACACTCCCAGTAATGCTATGTTTACTGTTTAGTCATTCTACCTGAGGAGCCAGATGAAAAATGATTGAGACTTAGTAATTCAATGAAGTAGAAATCGTCTGTAAACACACAGTAATATGATGTTATATATTGACGATCACAGGTGTGGTGTGTAAACATACACTAGGTGTTCTGGTTATCATAGTACAACCAGTTACTCAACTACCATTGGTCCAAGTCCACCGACCCCATCTCTGGGGACACAAACCCACAGAAAAAATATTAACAGGCATTGACTTACAGCGGGGTCTCAGAATGCAGAAGAGCATATTTATTATCTTTTATCCCATTGGATAAAAATTTTCAGATTTTGTTGACACTAAAGTGATGTTAGGTATTCCCCTCAGCGTTAATATGGGGATCAACTTCTAGGCACACACACCCTTTTGGGTATTGTTTACAAGGTTAAGGTTCTCATCAACAGCGAGAGTAAATTTTGTTTGACGAGCTTTAAAATACTTCAGAAAATATCCTATTTTCATTTTTTTATTTTTCATCGTTAGCACAATCTGATCCATTCTCACAGACTAGACTTTCAAAGAATATTTCGTATACGCCTGTATTTATATTTTCTATTTTTTTCTGTTTCCAGATGGTCCTACACCTAAGAAATCTCGATGTGGCAAGAAATGCTTTGTGGCAACAGTGGTAACTTTATTTTTGTTCTTGATATTTGTGGCACTTCCTGGAGGTACGTATCTTTGAAATTATAAACTTGCACTAAATAGTTGTGGCAAGTTCAACCTACGAACTTCAGTTCCGATTCCCGATGATGACAATGTAAATTGCCGATACGTTCCGAACGTTAAAACCCAGGAAAAGCTTACAATAACATTTTGTTAAATCATTTAAGTGTCATAAAGCGCGTAATGGTGGTAATGTAAATTGCTGAAACGATGCGTTCGGTACAAACTCGGGAGTAGTATACCCTGATACCGAAAATGCATCTTTGCCTCTTCTTTACTTTCACCCAGTTATTAATTTGTATCGTCTCTTTTGTTATATTTTTAGGCATTTTGATAATTGTCCATGGAAGAAGGGTGGATAGTTTGGGATGTATCTTAGGGGGGACAGCCTTGGCTTCGACCCCAGCACTAGCCATTGTCGTGGTGTGTATCGGATTTTTTATTCGCAGAAGGCGAAGACGCTCTAGTGGAGCCTTAGCATTAAATCATCGAAGGATATAAATTCATCAAAAGAAGTCAGCGATGTGATTCACAATTTTTTAAATGGTATCACGTTAGCTTTAAGTTATATTTTGAAATCGATCAAAAAATTCCAGGGATTCGAAATTTATTAGTGATCATTAGATAAAAAGAGACGTGATGTCGGCATCTCCATGCTAGTCGATTATTGATAGTTCGTCACGCTCTGGTCGTCACTTGAAACAGATGTGATGCGTAGCTGTACATAGATTATCGATAATGCTCTGATGTGATGTAATACGTCACGCTCTCTTAATCACATGCGACACAAGGAACAGAATATTGATCAACAACCCCGCGTATACGAAACGCTGATTACGACAGAACGTTGTGGATAAACGACATGATAATAATACATGTGTGACGATTGCAGATGCCAAATGATAGTTCCACATGAGCGTTGCTTCGATTGCTTATAGTTGTGACAAATTGTGTGACGGTACGTGATACTTTCTCAATGTGATTTTGAAAGTAACAACTGTGACATAAGTAAAAGTATATGTGTGACGATAATTATGACATTGTCAAATCGTGTGATGTTGCGTGATGCTTGCTCAATGTGATTTTGAAACGTAACAACTGTGATCAATGATCAATCTTTGCGACTATTACGTCGTGTGATTGGGATGATCAATATGTGCTCAGCGCAAGGTGATAGGGTGCATGTGTGCAAGTGTGACGCATGTTGCGGTTGCGAAGCTTCGAGTGTGCTTAAAGACATGATGCAATATTTTCAATACGAGGAATATCATTGAGAAGAATACTCAAAACTAATCTGTGATTAAATCGAATGTGCTAGTGGTAAATCGAATGTGCTAGTGGTAAATCGAATGTGCTAGTGGTAAATCGAATGTGTTAGTGGTAAATCGAATGTGCTAGTGAGGATCGTGGGAGAATGACATATATCAAACAATGCTATTTACTTGTCAACTCATTTATCAAATGTCATGTACATTTTCATATATTAAAGCTACCATGTACCAACAAACCCACGTGTAATATAGTTAGTTTTCATATTAAAGCTATCATGAATATATACACATTTTGAAAATATGATACTTCAACTATGAATCGACAAAAGTCTGTGAAAGCATGGTTCATATTAAAGCTACCGCGAATCGTGTGGTATATAATAATGTTTTATATTAAAGCTACCATGAAGCTACAAAACTTTTTTGCAATAACCAATTATGAATCGACTAAATTATCTGATAGAACATTCCATATTAAAGCTACAGTTATTCTACAAATTTACGTTTAAAATGTTACTTAGAAATTTCATACATTAAAGCTACCATGAATCTGAAAACCAAGTCACAATGAATGTCATCAGTATTAAATATTAACTTAGAAACTTAATAACTTTTATATGAGATCAAAAGTCACAAATTGTACTTTAATTATATAAATACATATATTTTCTGTGTTTTTATATGTAAAATTTTTTTGATTTTTTAAGCCGAATATAAATGGCCAGATGACCAGAGCTGCATTTTAATCTGCTTTTCCATTATTTTTTCATCATTTTTTGAAAGCACGTGTACATAGTGATATCAAAAACCAATTATCAATTTGACTGGCACCAGCATAGTTCCTGGTAATGGAGTTGATATTTGTTTTATTTGTTTTTCTCTTTGATGCCAAAGATCGTAATCTCAAAGAAAGTTTTTCAATGAATTGTACAGTGTACTTAAAGATTGGAATTTTTCAAAGCAAGATCTAATCAATCCCGTTCGAGTTGGGGTATATGGAATTAGTTATGTTTTTTCTTGTCGATTTTGGTAATTGCCACTTATCATTTGATTTTGTATATTTTCACCAAATCAATTCTATGTTTCGAAATTGTCCGGGGGTAGAAACCACAGTTGTCCCCCCATTAAGAAAGACGGCTCCGCCACTGCCATTCATAAGGGTATTTGGTCTTTATTTCATTATGATATTTTATAATTCGTAAATATGTGATACATTGTATAAATTCATCTAGTCAATTTGAAATATCAATGTGTTGTTAAAGCTCTGTCTAAGCTGCACTGTTAAACTTTTGCTGTTAATAACACAGAAATATATTGGCAGCCTATCTGTCAGAAAATAAGCTGTAATTCTTCAAGACATATTTTTTCATATTTGCTATTTGAAGATTACTCTTACTCGTAAGTTTGGGACATGTCTTCTTCGTACTCCAACTAAAGTCGCAGTAAAATTTCCCATGTACATTTTTACTCACGAAAATGGTAGCTGTTCTTTGATATATCATACTGAATCCTATTTTAGAAAGTGGATTTATGGGCTTATATACAGGCCATCCGTTGGCACCATGTTAAGGGAGTAGAACAAAAATGAAGCTTTTGGTGAAACTTTTGAGATTTTTTAAAAAAAGGTTGTGAACAAATTCAATTTTCACATTCACTAAAGGCGGATTACTCCCGCTATTGACGTTAATGAAAAGCCTAAAATGACGTAAGTGATAACAAAATCATGTAGGCTTGTGTCCATTGGGATAAGGCGTGGAACAGTAGCTCATATAATTCTTAACCTAGACCACACAACCACTTCAATTTACCCTAGTCTGAACTTTCAAAGTTAACCCTTTCTTAATGTGCTAAATGTTATTAGTGCTATGCTACCATCAGTATTTGTAAATATTTATGTATAAACGTTGTATTATTAATTTAAAGTATTTAACATTTCACAAATTTCTTTGTAATATTTTAATCCCATGTCGACCTTGTCGATCTAATTACTTGGAGTAAAGGTGTTAAGGGGTTATTTATGGCGTTTGTTTGCAATATTTCAATTGTTCGTCATATTTTTGTGGTTCTGAACATTTTAGTCCCATTACTATGTCGGGCGAATCTAGAGCATTTTGTGTTTTTTTTTTGGGTTCATTTGCATTTTCAGTCAGATTTTTGTGGTTCCTGTAATTAAAGAAATGTTTTACCACATAGTGACACGTCGAATTGTCTGAACCACGGACGTGTGATTTAAAATTGGAATGTTGCAAATCGATGTTATCAGTGTTCTCGATTCACATAAAACATCTTTACAGTCCCTTTAGTCCGCTTTGCGATTTGCCATGTCAACTCAGCATCCCTTTCAAAGCGTCCACATAGCTAACAATTGCAAGATAAAGTCTTTGAATGGCATTTAGCAATTGTGAGTACGATATATAGACACAGCTTTATGGAACAACAATCACTGGTTAAAGTTTTATGCAACGTTTCGACGTGTTTTCCCCGTCGTCCTCAGGCACGTCGAATTGTTGCATAAAACTTTAACCAGTGATTGTTGTTCCATAAAGATGTGTCTATATATTGCAAGATAATATTAAAAATGAAGCACGTATACTTAATTTTGGTCTATATATGGATTATGCTTTGATGCAATTTACTATAAGCTTACTTTTGGTGTTGGGTGTTTAAGAAGATACTGCCCTACAGAAGCACTGGCCAAGTCACAAGAAGACGAAATATAGACTAAATTGAAATGGTACTATAAATGTTCTTCGCTGCTTGGCACTTGATTAAGAACTCGCATATGGCTAATGCTTTCGTTGCAAGATACCATAAAAACGAAGAACATTTGCTTAATTTTGGACCTTATTTGAGCTCATGAATGATTTCAGCTTTTGCAATACACCATAAAACAACAATTTTAATTGACCCATTGTCATTGTGACACAGGCCGAGTAAAAACACTATGATGAATTGATCAGTTGACATGATGAATGTATCCACGACCTGGGTCACAATAAATCTTCATCGATCGTCTTCAAAGGCCAATAACATGTATGAGTTTGTCATTGTCAGCCATTTGGTGTATATCAAATAAGCTACCAAAGATGTCACAGAGATTGTAAATGTAAAAAGGTTTTTCTAAACTTTTTAAATGTATCGGGGACACCGATTAAATCGTTTTGCACCATTCCAATTTTCAGTCAGACGTCTGTGATTCTTGCAATTTGACTACATCTTAGCGTTTTATGACACACTAAAACCTCTTAACATTCCTTTAAGTGCGGAGTATCACCAGCTTCAAAATACAATAAAATAATAATTGTTATGTCTTCTTTTGAATTTGAAAAACGTTATTAGCTATGCGGAATCTTCGACCGAAATGCCTTATTTACAAATCGGAAAGCAGCTTTGACATGGGCGCATAGCCCGCTGTTTGGGGTCAACTGCTGCGAGTAAATATTGCAACGGAGATGATAACATGTGTAATACATTGTAATAAAATTTCATTTCATTTTGCATTCTACTATTTTAGAGTTCCTGTAGTAAGACATTCCTGGAAAGTTATACCAAGATTAAGAATTTTATGTTCTGATTTAAAACAGTTGAATTTTCACCATGAATGATCGATTCTTTTGGCTTACAGAGGACTGAAATGTAATGGTACCTTTCCACCTAGATCCTTGGTTACCTCCTGTGGATACCAGAGAAACTTCTTAATTTTTTTTCAAAGTACGCGATATGCAATAGACATCTCTGACTACACAGTAGAGCTTTCCATTGACCTTTATGGGTCTTCAGTTTGCCCAAGGAGGTCGAAGGTCGAAGAAGTACCATAAGAAAGCGAGAACAACGTTTTTGTGGTTTGAAACGACGTACCAACGACTATGAACCAAAACGACATTACAACTTACATCACCCACAAGCTCGACATAAAAATCAAAAATTCTATCAAAGATTTAACCTCCCTCAAAAAACCGAAAACAAGAATTTAACTTGGTATAGCCTTTCGTGTAGACCAAAACCATTATGTAAACATGATTTTGTCAACTCACTCTTAATTTTGGTTTCATTGTTTCACTAATGTAGAAAAAAAATCTATTAACAAATCTTTGTTTTGTTATATTCGACTATTCTCTTGTCAACGTATGTAATAATTTTGTTTGTTTTATTTCATTTATCAAATAAACACATTTACATATAAAAATCTGTTTTGTTTATTTTACAGTGATTCCTTCCTATTGATATCATAATGATAAAGTACAATTAAAATCACAATAAAACGTTTAGATGTTTATAAACGCATTAATGCATTGCTATCCCCATTATCCCCTACACAATCATTCAAATAAAATGCATTAATGGTCGACAGGGACGTATTTCGAAATAAAGGAGGGGTTCAGAAAGATATAACCTTTAGATCTGGGGGCTGCGAGAGACCCATCAGAAGCCAATGGATTTCAGATGGCCCTAGATGAATTCTGAGCATTTAGCAGATAAACGTTCGCTTTTAGTGTTTAAGCCATGAAAGTGGCGTGAAATTTAAGTACTCTACTTTTAACGCTTCTCAATGGTCACGAAAGTTAATATTAGACCGAACTGTATTATGATATCACGAGTTAACCCCCTTTACTGGGGATGTGTCTTCGTGAGAATGATGTCGTTATTTAATAACGCATTAAAGGTACTCATTAAATAACGACATCACAAATAACACCGCTAGTCCTGCCTTGTGGTCAAACAGAAACGCCTCACGTTCGATATATTTTAAGCTTTTGAACGAGTAGTACCATATCAACGAAACGTATTAGTAAATAACGAAACGTATCGGAAAAAACGAACGTAATTGTAATATATTTTGAATTACATGTAGATTGATATCATGAAAGACGATATCATAATGTATCTTAGAACATTTTGTATATCCGATACATAATAAAATAATACTACAATAGCTATAAAGAATTAATCAGAGCTTAGTATAGTATAGGTCATTCATAGCTTCAGGATAGTCCCGATTTAATGATCTTTTTCTTATCGAACGTATATCTTTACTTTGCCAGCTTTGCTTCATGTAGACAATCCCTTGGTAGAAGACTACGAATTGTTATTTCATCTTCGCGAAAAATTCAGCCTTTTTTTTATATATTCCGAAGAACCAACTGGAATTTAGATCTAAGAGTCGAGGAAAATTCATTGCCAAAAGAATATAGTACCAGATCACCTGTGAGCCACAAACTAGTAATCATCAATTTCCAACATTGCACATTGCATAGCGTTGCTAGTCTTCATTAAATCATTAGACAGAGACAAAAAGTAGGACTTAAAAATACCATTCATAATATTGTTATATTTGTAAGGAAAGTAAAATATTTGTAACTAAATTTGTGATGAATATATGTCGCTGTCATGTCATGACAAGTGTATACGATTAGAAGACAAGTCCAAATTTATATATTTATATCATTATATTAGGTCAGACATCAACGTTTTAAAGTGACAGATGCGCCATTTTGGGCGAATAATTATGTGTAAAGAGTTTTGAAAAGTACTACAAATGTAAGAAAGTCGCATAATTGCTTTAAAAATACTTCAAATTAGGAATTTTGCTCTCTCTTCCTATATGTGTATTTTCTATATATCAAAAAGTATCTTAAATTGACGAGTCGTCATTTTAACATTCAATCGCAGATAATTCTGGACACACCTGGATTTGAAGGCTCAAATTTCGACGATGAGCTTTGAACACTATTAGTGATTACCTTAGCTAAAAAAAATCCAGTTTCTAAGACTAAAGTATGATTGGTGAAAAAATGGCACACCTTTCCCTTTAATTATGAGATGATGGGAATAGGGACCAATGAATTGACAAGAGAGCAGTGCTATTGTGTCCCTATATTGAATGATAAGAAATTCAGAAAATAGGAATGATGGAGCTGACCGAATATTCTTTTTTCAATGCCACCCCCTCACCCCACAACCACTCTCAAAACAAAAGAATCCATTATCGCTAGTCTGTTATTCACGTTATGCCGCGATACACTAAATAACAAAGCTAATTCTCTAAATCCGATTGACGCATATTTATGTTCAACAAATCACTATGACGTCAAGCTGTCAAATGAAGATTCGCTAGGTTAATGTACTGGTACGGTTCATAAATAAATCAAAACGTACATAATATTACAGCTGTATTGAATATCTAATAGAAGATACCAGAGCCGTAAATAGGGTATTTTTCTATAAGGCAAAAATATTTTAGCGAGAGGTCTGGGTACTGGGAGCCGCCTTAGGTAACCCTTTTTTTTTCGTTGACACCATATCATATTTATATTAAAATGAAAAACCCAAATTTTTTATATTCATTTTGTTGTTTTGTTTTTTGTCATATTCAATACATGAATTAATCACTGCGTACATAACATTTAGGATAACACATACTAAAACACATATAAGTTACACATAATAATGATTTGTTACACACTGAGTTGTGTTAACATCAGTGCTACCAAATTGGCTTGTGTTATGATCAATTTTACAAAATCGGCTTTATGTTTCATGATCAGTTTTACAAAATCGGCTTTATGTTTCATGATCAGTTTTACAAAATCGGCTTTATGTTTTATGATCAGTTTTACAAAATTGGCTTTGTGTTTTATAATCAATTTTACAAAATTGGCTTTATGTGTTATGATCAATATAATCGATGTTATGGATACAATATATTTGTTGTATAAGATTTATCTTACAACATAAAGCATAATTTACGTATCAAATATTCAGTCGTGTACAAATCAAATGCGCAAATGTTGTTGTATTGTTTTGCCAAATATATTTAAGTAACACACATCGATGTTGCTATATTATTTATTTAACTATAATATATTGTGTTATGATTATTATATAATATTTATTAGAAACACTCTGTGTAATATAAATTCAAAATGGTGTTGATATTATTAAAGTGTAAACAACACATGTGTTTTTATGATATATGCGTTTTTAAACTTTTATTCAATTGTTGTGTGACTTGTATTTTTCAATTTTGTGTATGATTTGATATCATTTTTTTGCATGTGTTGTGTTAAATGTATTACATGTGCTATATCATTTTTTGTTTTGTGTACAATATAAAATAAATATTTATTTTTCGTACATTTCTAATAATGTTCTGGATGTGTTAAATCTATTACTACATCATTTTGTGTTGTGTATAATTTGATATAAACAATGTGTGTTTTGGGTATTTAAAATATTATCCATGTGTTGTGTTATAATGATAATTAATTATATTATTAGTAAAAAATTTGGCATTTTATTTTGTGTATAATAATTAATATATTACCTATGTGTTGTGTTAAATCCATTTTATGTTGTGTATAATATATAATCCAAACAATTTGCTTACTATTGTATTGCAATTGTATTGTATTTGTGTTTGTTGGCACATGTATGCGATTACTCAACACATGTTTTAATATAACAGACACATTGCCACAGTATATCATGTGTATAACTGTGTTATATCCTGTACAAAATATATTGATATTGTTGTGTCATTTTATTTGGAGGAATAATATAATATCAAGAATTTGCAGTTTTGGGTTCTGTGTTTGTAGTTGGAAATTTGTAATTATTGGCACATACATGCGACTATTCAACACATGTTTTTAATACAACAGACACATGGTATCAGCGTCGCTTATTATTCTGTATACCTGTATATCTAGTATAAGATGCTAAATAAATCTAATCAAATGTGATGTGGAAAATCGTGATAAATTCGCCTCATTGCGTACAAAATAACTTTAGAAATAACTTACCTAAATCAAATATTCGACAGATTTTTCTATAATTGAACACTCTAGAATCCAAGCTTTATCCGATTGACGAAAGATGTAAGACACACACATAGGTGACAGCATTAACGATGAATTTAGATAAGAGTTAAACTTACAAAATTTGATGAATGATATTGTTATATGTATATGGCCCAAGGCGACAGAATCTATCTTCTAAATGTAATTTTAGATCTCAAGAAAAACTCGAATGGGAATGCGTTATAAATCTTCTTGCAAAATGAAGTCACAGGAAAATATATGACAATTTCAAAAATTTTCTCGGTTTTAAAATTAAAAGCTATTGAAATATGTTTTTGTTTGTGTACAATGCTTGTTTTTGTTTTTGGTGAATCCATTAGGCCTACAGTTTAGTTTCATCAACTAGGTCGTTGTTTGAAGTATCTAATATGTTTTATGAAAAGCTTAGATGTAAAGAAAAACTTGAGTCAGCTTGGCGTTTAAAACGTTGCTTCTATATATTCAAATCTAGAGAATAGTGCCAAAGACATAGTACCTTTTTTATTCTTTACAGACGAGCTTGTCGATAAGATTGTTGCTAAGTTAAGTCGGACAAATAGTAGTCATGGATTCTTAATTCGGTCGGCGTGGCGATCTGCAAGTCCACCAAACTGTAAAGGGTACATATAATTTGGGAAGATCGATGTCAAGAGATCTGGTCACGGACAAGCTGGTAATCCTTGATAACCTACGTCGTTATCATTGTATAATACGGTTCTTTTCTTTATATGGGAGGCTAGCATCTGAAATGGGAATTTCTCAGACCACAAAACGCTTACTGCCGTTGACGTCCTTGTGACATTCTCGGCTCTTGGTACTAAACTCAAGACTGATGGTCAATGGCCAATTGTCAACTATTCAAGGGCTTCATCTTGGGTCGTCGTTGGAATATCATATTCTGACTGTCTGCAATATTCTGAAAGATTTGTACCGTTCTTCTCAAAAAGTCACTAATTCTTTGACCAGCAAGGGTATATTGTTTCGAAAGGATGAACATACAATTCTTATTAGAATGGTATTAAATTTAATAAATTCTTTGGTAGTGACGGAGCCAGCCACTGTTCTTTGGACTTGTACTTGGAGACGAAGCTAATTGATTAAAGAATGTAATACCTGGTTTTAATAGTTGTTATTTAAACCACATCCTATTATCAATAAATACATGATAGAATATCTAATCTGTTTAAAGGGACAGCTGCGCCATATCGGGGGGGTTCATATGATTGTAGAATATATTATGTTAATACTAGAATTTCGATTCTGAGTTGTGAACACTATTACTGATTGGCGTGAGCTAACAAATTTCTCGTTTCTAAGACTTAGATTCAAATGGTCACAAAAACAGCGCATCTATCCCTTTAAGAGGCAACGGATTATAAATTAATGACTATATTTATGTAATGATATCTTTCACAGAGATAATTATAAATAAATAATCTAATATAGAAGATCAATCTCCGATATTATTTCTTTATCACTGATAGTTCCAGCTTGATTATGACGCCATTAGTAGGCGATTCGATAATGATATTATTAATAAACTCAGTATATCAAGTCTATGAGGTGTGACTCTTCGCTCAATATTCATTTGCGATTGATTCCAATTTATCTTAAAGGATATGTTTGGAATAATATTTTTTGCGTTTTTTTTTCTTTTTATTTTTAGGTGGGTGAGGGGGTGGGTCTATAAAAGATTTTTTTTGACATAATCTATATATGATTTTTTGGACAAATTTGGAGTAAGGCTTTTTGCATTTTATCCAGTTGCAATGCGGTAAGAAATGGGATTGTGCGCTATTACGTATATCATAGTGGTCTTGCAGAATATTAATGTTAAGAAATGTTAAAAGTTATGTTAAAAGCCATTTATTTGCGATTGATTCCAATCTATATTAAAGTAGATGTTTTTTTGTATTGTCTGCGATTGTAATCCAGCCATGAAGTGTTGTGCGCACCAATTTCCAGGGTATATTTTTCAACATTGATTTAAGACTTATAGTGAGCAGGGTTTAATCTCGGTCTGTTCTTGAACAAGTTAAAACTAAATGATAAGAGGATTACTCCCTCTACTGCCATTAATGGAAAATCCACAAAATCAAACAATTCTTTATGTGTATTGTTCCGTCTTCATGGTGCAAGTAGGACGTAAAACTCCATTCATTTCATTTCATTTCTATATGTAGGCCTATTGTTGGCCAGTGGGAGATAAATGGGGAAATACATCATTATGACAAATCCTTTTAAGAAAACATGAAAGTAGAATAGAGAAATAAGCTTGCATATGCTTTTAACATTCTAAGAAGATTGTCTATCTAAGCGGATATAGGGCAATATGTCATGGGACTTTAATTTACTTGCTGATCAATATATTGTGTTTGTTCAATGATTTACGGTTCCAGCGCTTGTCTTTGTTTTTACTGATAAATGTGTTTCTTTAAACCATAATCTTACGTTGACTATTTCACAACAATCTTAAAGCAGATCTGTCTGTTATCATGCAAGCTATTTGAAATTAGATCAATTTCTTTTTTTTTCTGATTTGTTCGTCTCTAATTTAACAAGTTTCTTCTGCATTCCCATTTTTATGGCGTTATTTATAACCAATCAAAGCGTGTAATGTAAGACCCGTTTCTTGGTGACATAACGAATTATAGCATAGCGAATTTAAAATATACAGCCTCCTTGGTTTTGATTGGCTGATATTTGCTACCAATACAATACCAAAACAATATTTAGCCACGAATACGTAATTTTTCTCACTTGTATTACCACGGCCCCAAGGAATTATGACAAATGGGACGTGGTTTGGACACGATGAGTTTCTACCAGATTCTGTAAGTAGTGTCCCTTTAAAAGAAAGAAGAGAACATGAGATGTTGATATAAAGAAATAATGGTCGATTATTCCAGTATTTTATTGAATAAAGATAATATAAAAACAGCGGTTTAATTTGTCTTGTGGTGATAAAACCAGCTATTATATATAGCTTCAACAAGTCGTATTGTGGAATCAAAGTAATGAATCGTTGTTATGAAGACTTTCTAATGTCTTTAGTCGTTTCTTGTGCCTCTTATTAACATCAAGTGTATGGTGATGACAGGCGTGAGATTACGCCGGATGTCAATTGGTTGCTGACAACGCAATACTTCCATAGCGGTCAATTTCCGTGTTGATAGTTTTGACTCTGATGTGGTTCTGTTATGGCATATGTTCATAATCACACCATATGCCACTACTCGGGTAATCTGATTAAAATTAGATCAAAAGTTCGCTTCTTTTTATGTTTTCTAATTTTCCATCTCCATTCGAATCTGACAAGATTTCTACAACAGACCCACAAAGGTTTTGCTAATTTACACGAAGTAATATTAGGAAATGGTTCTTTCATCGCACGGTCTTATTGGTTAAAAATAACGTCATTAGAACGTGACTGTGGTAGAACACTTGTTCGATTACAATGACGACTAAAAGAATAAAATCACTCAATGCATTAGAAACTAACCTCTAGCCATTAAGGTGAATATCCAGCTTTGTCTTACCTCCGCAAAACACCTTACCCTACCTTTGCATTATCATGTTTTCAGAGCGCTGCAAATGTTTACATTCGTTGTTAAGGGTTAAGGTAAACTGGCTTAGTCTGACGTGACTAACTAATACAATCCAATAGCGATTAGAGGCAAAATAGAAATGGTACCAACTGACTAGAAGTATCCGATTGAACAAGCGTGGACTGAATACGACAGAAACAGATGTACTTGAACAATCTTCGAATAATGCCATCATATTTTCTTATGGAATATGAAATTCCAAGGTGAAGTTATTAATATGGAAAATATACGACAAATATGTTAGATGTGAATACGTTGAATATTAAGTTTCCGTCACCGTAGTTAGATGGACGTATGGATGGATAACTTTCCTGTGATTATAGTTCGTTGTCTCTAGGATCCATTACACTTATTTCCAACTTGTCTTTAATCGTGTGGAAATAATTAATGTATTTGGTTGAAGTCGACTTTAACTTGGACAAAGTTCGCGTTCGTAATGCAGTAACATTGATTGGAAGGTTACTGTAACTTGAACGACGCTAACGTTCGTGATGCGTTATCATTGAGTGATTTGTAACGCCTCGTTATAGAAAAGTGAAAATCGGAAATATTCTGTGGTTTCTATTGCAAGACGAGGGTAAGTACCAAAAGACATTTAATTCGCGTACAAGGGTATTGTATCGAAATTGATCATCTTCCTTTTGGTCGTCAAATGACTTGAAGGACAAATCGCTATATTTTTCCATTACGGTAACCAATTAATTTGATGGATTTGCAAGATTTCGTTTCAAGAATGTTCAAACATATTGAACGGAAACCGCGTTGATAATTTGCTGTTTTCGTCAATGCTAATGCAGGAAAAATTATATATATTTTTGGTACCTACAAATTTATTTTATGGATTGCAAAGATTTAACAAGATTCCTTTTCGAGAGTGTTCAAAAATAGTGGCAATATGGTTGATATTAAGCTATTTTCGTCAAAAATGTTAATGCAGGACGAACAGATATATAATTCAGTATCTTCCAATTTGGAATTAAAATGTTTGAAAGGTTTCTTTTCAATCTTGAAATTGTCTTTCCTTTGTTTTCTTTCATGCCCATAAGCGATCGGATAAATTTTTCTGTTTGGGTCAACATGTGCTCAAGGTCTAACTGTTGGGCAGGAGTTCAGAAAATATTGAAGGTTTGAGATGTCGGAAGCGCCTCCAAGCCCCCTATCGCCTACGCCTAGTGGTCATCAGCCAATTGGCGTATAGACTGTAAGAATTGAAAATGTGTATTTTTAACTGAATATGCACTCCGCAAATTGAATTTGATCGTGATTAGTGGCATTCCGTTGGGTGATAATCATTTTAGTTTTATCCTATTTATCTTGAAAAAGAGTGTATCATTAGACGCTTTGATGTAGTGTATTGGGAATTGAAAAGAGTTAATTAGTTCGCGGAAAAAACGGAATTTCACGATCGCTTCTCTCATTAAGGGAAAAAAATGATTTTGTCCGTTGGGATGAAATGAAGCTTTATGCCCTACTTTTCTGTCCCTGATTGAGGTAATGAGGCACAGGATAAGCAAAAGCAATGGAGCTTTTCGTCCCACCTTTCTGTTCCTTATCGGGCTAAACCGCCTTTGATTTGCAAACGCAATGGACCTACTTTACCGCCTTTGATTGAGCTAATAAAATGGCACTGGATAAGCAAACGCAAAGGAGCTTTACGCTCTAACTTTCTGCTCCTTATCGGGCTAAATGGCCTTTGATTTGCAAACGCAATGGACCTACATTATTGCTTTTGATGGAGCTAATAAAATTTTGCTTTTGATTGGGCGAATGAAGTTATATAGTTGTGGTAATTGCGGGTAATCGGAATAATAAAGTCTGACAACGCCAATGAGCTAAAGCGTACAAGAACAGAATTAACCTACTCTTGGTGATTCCAACTGTCAAGGGATCTCTAACGTGCACAGTATATAAAGCATTCAGGACAAAGATTTAAACATTTTGACATTAATCTTTATTTGGCTTGATCATACATGAATATCTACCTGATGATATCGACGAAACTTTTTAGGAGGACCTCATTTTCTCAATGCAAACTCTTATACCTTGACTGTAATAACCACCTTTCTTGTATCATGTAAGTTTGTTAAAGTAACGATTTGATTGGATTGTACCCTAACAAATACAGCCATTCGGGGCCCTCCACAGAAAGTCTGTAAACAACAAACCATTATGTTTACAGTCTGTCCATTCAAATTGCTGATACAAATAAGGTAGCTTTTGCAGTCAAGGTCTGAGACTACGTTCGCAATAGCTTTACCATTTTTAAGATGGTTCTTAACCTAAGTTACTATCCTTGAATATTTTAGGACAATAGGTTTACATGAAAAAGATTAGGAGACTGCGTGATATTTCCCATTTAGAATCGTATATATATAACGGATAGCATTAATTACCTTTAAGTGTTTTGTTTTATAATAACGAGCAAATGGCAAGAAACTTAAATTACTGTGTATCACGATTTCGAGTATACTTAACGCGAATCTGGAAAAACAACTGGTTGATGATTTAGATCAATTTTGGAAACCCAAACGTGTGATTAACGGAATCTGGAAAAATTACTTGTCATTTTCAAGTTTTTCAGTTTCGATATAGAAATGAGTGCGTTTTATGCATCTGCACTTTTAAATTGTCCCTCATTGCACACTTATTGCCCCAAAAATTGGAACAAGATAGACTGCTTGACCTAACAGTAACATACATACAAAGAAAATCATTCATTGCAACTATAAGCAAGTGAAAAAGCGAAATTTCCCGAATGATGTCCATCTTAAGGGAAATAACTCGTCCCTATTTTTTGTGTTCTGTCCCAAAAGAGTGGGTTAATGCAACTCATTGCACATAAAAGATACAAAGACTATGTCACTTAACCCATTTCTAAATCAGAATCGGTCACGTACATACTCAAATAATATCCTTCAGTTCCATTAATGACTGAAATATATTGAATGTAGTTCAAGATAAGGGAAATAACTCGTACTTAATTTTTAACATGTTTACTTCTAAAGTAGGTCATAAGAGATTGCCATTTTAATGAAGTTTTGTGCTCGAGTATAAGCAAAATAAAGATGGACAATGTCATCAGTGTACAATGAGGGAATGTTTCTACCATAACATTGAGACAAATGAAGTGCATTGGGTGTGATGGCCATACGACTGCCAAAAATATGTGTATCCCTTAAAAAGAGTGGGCGAATGCAGCTGGAAAAATTCTCAAGACAAACTTAACAACAAAAACCGTGTGACTAACCCGGTTTTAAAATCAGTACCAGTAACGTACATACTCAGGAAAGATGGTTTATAACCATGTGCCAGTGCCGTTTATTGAATAGTAAATTGTTATTTTCAATCATCCTAATCATTGAAACGCAAAATTTCTCATCCGGTGTTCACCATAAGGGAAATAACTCGTACTTAAATTTTATCATGTTTACTTCTAAAGTAGGTCATTGGATGTTTTTCACTTTAATCGAATTGAAATATAGTTTTGGGTACTGAAGACGGTCAAAGCCATCAGTGTGGAATGAGGAAAATTTTGCCGCGAGTATGAAATGTGGATATACGAATATCCAAGGATCTTCAAAGTGCACAGCCTGTAGAACGGAGGGCCTCGCTGTCTCATCCCAATGACATGTCCTGCCCAACCACCTCCTGCCATTCCGATCAGGAATATGGAATAGCAAAAATCGATCCGTTTTTATAAAATCTTTTAGAAGTCTTTTTCTGGCGATTAATGAAACGAAATCCAATTGTATCGACTATATTAGATTAGGATCGATGGTCTTAAATCATAGTGAACTTTTTCTCGTTTGATCTTTGTGGCCTTTGACAAGAAAATATTGTCACCGAGAAACAAATATACATGCCAACTCGTTGATTTATGTGCGTTATTGACTTACCTGACGAGACAAATTTTCATACTGTCATGCTCTTACGAACATCACCTTATACCTTGACTCCAATAGCCACTATACTTGTATCATAGAAGATTTGATTTAAACAATCGGTACCCTCGTTTAAACACAGAGCCAAATTGTTTACATTATTTCTATTGAGGTTTCTGAAAATTTTGAAAATTGCCATAGGCCCTACACTTAGTATGAATGCTTCCAATAGAAGCACAGAACATAAAATTCCATTTCATTGTTCCCATTTCTATGCTGTTTAAAAGATAAGGAGTATACCAAACGATTTTCTCATAATGGGCTAGTATAAAACCCCAACCGACAACCGCACCAACAATCAGTAAAATATGACCCAAAAACTTTCAACCAACGGAATAAGCTTTTAAATTTTGAGGAATGTTCGATGACGTCGTTATTAATTATATTTTATTACAAAACCAATCAGTTTCATATCGTTTTTTGAATAGAAGAGATATCCATAATATTGACGTCGACGTCATTCTTCTGTTTTTCGCGCCATATTTCACTTCCGGTCGCCCGGTTGCAATTTTATAAACCCTGAATTAACAATATAGGTTATAATTCAGATGTAGACCTCAATGCTCCACTTCCTGATTTCGGTATCTCTACTTTTTATTCCGATTATAGTAACGCCGATCGAAATATTACAGATTGACACTTAAGTGACGTATTCTTTGTATAACTTTGACAAGCTGGCAGACAATGCTTTAGTCCTTAATGATATTGCTCTGTTTTCTCTTCACTCGTTTCTTGCAATGTCAATCAAAGACTACAAGCTAAGTTTTCTTAATACAATTTTTTCACGAACCCATTTAAAAGACATCGATTTATTCCTTTCCGATTTCGAAAGATTTTTCTTCCTCCGTTGCTTGCAATGCCAATCAAATTTCAAAATGACGTATCCTTATTCGTAATTTCGTATTTTTTAAGGATTAAAGGGATTGTAAAAAGGTTTCCTAAATTTGTGTGTATCGGGGTCACTGATAACATACATTTGCACCATTTCAATTTTCAGTCAGAGGTGTATGGTTTGATGACATCACTAATCGCAATATATGCGTTAATGACATAAGCCTTCGCGTTAAGTGACGTCATCAAACATTTAGTTTTAGTGGATTGTAGGAATCATAGATGTCTGATTAAGAATTGGAATGGTGCAAATTGATGCTATGAGTGTCCTCGATACACATAAAAAGAAAAAATTTACATTCCGTTTAAAAGCATCAATGGCTATTCTTAGTTTCATTTTTTTTCTTAGATTAAGTGGTTTGTTTACAATCTTGTTATCAGTCCTTTCTTGACATCCAAAGATTTAAAAGGAGACAGATACGTGTCTGATACCCGAGAAAAACACATTGTTAGTTAAGAGAATATATAGACATTTATTTAGTTCTGAATTACCGGATCAAAGTAGCAATTCATACCAATAGGTTCTTGTCTAAATTTAAAGTGCTTAGCTATGATGTAACGATTCATTTTTCACCAACAGTGGCACTTTTCATTTATGATGTCGAGGACTCAGTGAAATCGATTCATTTTTACCCAAATGTAAATTAAGACATAATTAAACCAATATGTTTTGGCGCGATTTTTGCATTTATAAATATTCCGCAGATAAGGAACTAGAACAAATGAAAATAATGCTAACTGTAGACAAATAATGAATGATTCTAGTTACCTAATCGTACGATGAGATATCTATTTATGGATATGGTTACAATAAAGCCAAACCCGTTGTAGGTATGTTACTTGGGGCCCTGGGTCCGCCGGTAAAGTGTTGACTATCTAATGATTTGGGGTTAAAATGATTGCATACGAAACTACGTATGGTTCTTACATTTATATAATACACACGAACGTAGTTCACCACCATTTTGAATATACTCCTCGACACAATATGTCGAACTTTTAAAACGACTTTGATATTTCAACAAAGCCGTGACATCACAATTAAAGCCATTTCTAAACCGTCTAAATATGATTTGAAGGCTTTTGTTTTTTAAAATTCGACTTATTATGTTGAAATGATGTGATTCAAAATGGTTGTGAAGTACGTTCGTGTATTATTTCAATGTGCTAACTGTGCGTTGTTTCGTATGATATGATTACTGACAATTCCTGTTTAAGTATAAATTTCTATAATATCATATTCGCATCCTTTCGATATTTATCACTGTTTTACTATCATTTTTAATGTATTGCTTTCAATTATTTAGAATAAGGTTTTTATGGTTTTGTGTTGATTGAATTAGTACGACACTTCATGGTTTTCAGTTGAAAAATTTGACATGATATTCGAGAATAGGAACGTTTTTCAAAGCTAACCACCGTTACCATGGTAACTTTCCGATGTGGGGATGTAGTCTGCGATATCAGCATTTGCTGGAAGAGGACGTTAACGTATCATCTATCAACCCACCTTAAGCTGGGATGAAACCTGGACATAAACGATCAATCTGGCTGAGCTAACGCGATCATCCCTACGTAAGAATGCTATAAGCTCTTAGCAGCAATAATCGCTTTAAAATCAATTCTATGGAAATAATCAATCTGTTTATCACTCTACCTTAGTATCATAGAGGCAGTCATAGCCACTATAAAATCAATCAAATCTTTACCTTATCTGTTTCTTTTCTTTCAACAGAGCCAACAACTTTAAATGTTTACAATATAAACGATTGTTTCTTAGAAGAAGGCTGGCACTGATATTGTATACAACCTTCGTGATGAAGTCTCAACTTCGTGAAGTGCAACAGATATGGTTTACAAATCTCATGCTTGTTTCCAATGTTATTCATCAGGAATAGATGTAAACGTATAGTTTGGTTTACGGAAGAATTTAACAGTGTTTGGTTGTGTGATTCTATAATTCACTTCAGACAGACGCCAAGAGTTGAAAACAAGATGAACTTATTACGTGATATTGAAGGGGCTACTTTTGCCTTTAAAAGCTTAATACTGTTGGGTAAGTCTTGATTAATGTTTTTTTAACAGATGCCTGCTTAAATTATTTTGCAATTTAAGCTTAATGTTTTCACTCCTTTGTGGTAGTCCCGTTCATATGAATTTACACTTTTTGGAGAGAATTCTATGGAACAGGATTGTTTTCCTTACTATTCAAGTAATTTTTTGTATTTGCGGTTTGCTGGACAATTTACGTATTGTGCTTTGTAATTTTGATGAACTACGGCGCTTTTGCCCTGTTGAACTATTGCTACCCTTAAAGCCTTGTGGGCATTTGTTTGCTTTAATGGTTGGCCCTCATTGATATTTTGTATCCTTTTGTGGTTTATTTGGGCACCTTCATAACATTTCATAAGTTTTGACTTATGCTTTGTGGACTTGATGGGTATTTGTTTGCTTTAATGGTTGACCCTCATTGATATTTTGTATTATTTTGTGGTTTATTTTGGCATCTTCATAACCTTTTATGATTATTGCCTTCTGCTTTGCGGTTGCGGTCAGCAAAATGTTGGTTTTCTCATGCCATGGAGAACATTTCAATCGAAGATTGAACATTGTTTCTAATGATCAACGAGACAGGGCATTTATCTTGGATTCCTTTGAGGATTATTCTGTACCAGGGTTAAAGGATAACCTATCAATTATACTTAGATATCTGCTGGACTTCATACGGACGTTTTGATAATTCCTAGATCATTTCCCGCGGAATTAAGGGATTCTGAAGAGACGGTCATGCAGTTTAGACGGAATTGAAAAGGGATTTTTGACTTTGGTATGTGTACTGGAGATCCTTTTTGCTTTTTTATTGAATGGAGATTTTGTATTTTCAGAAAATCATAGTTTCCAGTAATTTCTAAATTGACCAAATTATGACGTCATAATCACAAATACCATTTGACTCAAATGATTCCGGACATTCTTATAGCATCCATTTACAACATTCTAATTTTTCATTCAACGTCCGTGGTTCCAGAAACTGATTGAATTATGATGTCACTATCGCAAAAACCAATTGACTTAAGTGATATCGGACACACTTATAGCTTCCATTTACACCATTCTGATTTTCATTCATTTAGAAGATAGAAAACGAACATCGTCAAACAAATTGTACGGAGAAAGTGTTACTTTCCAATCAAGTAATCAAGCAATCAAACCCGGTGGTCAATTACGTGCGACTGGAATCACAAGTCTACGTGTTGATTATCTTCCAGTATCCTTTGATATTAGATTAATAATAATTAATAATTTCCTTTTATTACCTGGACATTGGGTAATATAATAGAAAAGCCATTCAACAGAATTTCAATTACATGTCTGGTCTTGTATGGAAGACCTTCTGTGCAAAAAAGTGGACACTTTTACTGCTCGACCGACTCAATAAGAAATCAACAGGGATTGATGCGCCAATTTTACCAATCGTACCGCAGTCTCAGAAACTAGAATTTTTTTTAGCTAAGCCAATTTATTTTCGTACATTTCTAGTACTTCTGAAGACTATCTACATATGTTCAAGACTCAAATCGACCCACCAAAATGTCCCTTTTAGTATAGTCTAGTTCTGTATGGGAGGCCTCCTGTTCGAAAACTGGACATTTAAACTGCTAATTCGAAACAAGAGGAAGTCCAACTATGAACATGTGAACAACCCTACAAAGATGGTTGAGGACATTGTGGACGATTTGAAACATCTAAAGCAGTCGATTTTGTTCGATTAACGTCACAGTTTCGCACATGATATCTTCCAATATTTTGCCATTTTTTATATGTATTTGCGTGAGGCAGTGTTTGTCAATTTAATTTTTATTTATATTTTGCACTATTCTTATATGATTCGGGAATGACCAGGCAGGCTGTTTATCTGATCATTGGTCTTAGCTGTTACCGTCTAGAACAGTGATTCCCAACCTTTTGCAGCCTTCACACCCCTGGAGCAATCACCTGGACCTTTCACATCCCCAAAAATTTGTTTCATCCACATTTTCAGCATGTGTTGATGTGAGGTGCTCTCTCAATTCAAAATAAATTCTTCTCCTACACCAGTCGGCCACATCCCTGACACCCTAGTCCCACACCCCCAATAGGTGAAAACACCCCAGGATGAGAACAGGGGGTCTAGAATATAACTAGCAGTTTCGGATTATGTAAAATAATTTTATAACATCCTTATGTTTTCTTGAGTGTTTACACAATGTTATGAAGCAGATGTTCCTTGAATAATTACCAAGTCTTCTAATCTAACTATATACACAAAAATAGCGATTGATACGTGAGAGTTAACATTATGATAGATTTTTTTATCTTCCCGATTGGATTAACCCCAAAACTAACTGGCAGAATCTGAGAGCAGTTTAATTAAAATTAGACTAAACTTTCGTCCCGTTTTTATTGTTTTTATTAGCTTTTACTTTTTAATATAGCCACTTCAGTTAGGATCTAATGACAGCCTTCTTGAACGTTCGTCAAATTAACCTTTTAACCTAGCCTGACAAACACCCCGTCACAAAACGCCGGCTCAAGAAAGAGTAGAAATTTGATTGGTTGAAGCAGACGTAATCGAGTTAGGTCAAAAGGTTAATTTGACGAACGTTGACTGTCGTTAGACCCTAACTGAAGTGGCTATGTTGAAATTAAAAGCTAATAACAAAAAAGTGTGGTCATATTTTAACCGGACTTGATCTTACACTATCGCTAAAAGTTTTCCGGGAAAAGCTAATCGGTTGTTGATTGAATTTATTCGCATCATCCCAAATTTCAATCACACGTCTGTGGGTCTCTCAATTCCATTAAAACTAAGCTTTTTTTAGGGCGTCACTATTGTAATGGAATGATGCAAATAGAAGACATAAATGGTCCGGATACACGTAAAAGAAAAAAGCTTGAGAAACACGTTACAACACCTTTAATTTTTACATCAGATCCTTAGCGTTTACGATTTATCTAGATTATCCAATTCCCAAGATTAAATACTCAGACAAATGTTAACTGGTCTTGAGTCTTTTTCTCAAATAGTTAACATTTCAGACAATGATATAGCCTGGAATCAAACAGACCGCTACCATAGGGATTCGATAACGAGACACTTTGAGAAACTTCTACATTATCTACACAAATTATATACCATATTTATTAAAACTAAGAATATAGGTAAACGAATTCATATCCCTTTGATAATGCTGTAAGACGAAGTTACATAAAATCAGGAATTATAACTAAAGTCACATCAACACTTGCACGAATTCTGTTTGCGCAATGACACGTACTTCGGCATGCCCATGATTTGAATCTGTGTGTACATGTGTCATTTCGTACAGAAAATATTAAAATTTTAAAAAATCTGGGACGCATAAATTGTAGTACCTTGTGCGAATGTGCATGCCACTTACGTGAACCATGCGGAACACTACAGAAACTCTGCTTGAACAATGCGAAGCAATATTTATCCTATACATAAATTGCGTGTCAATGCGTTCAATTTTTTTGGTGTATATACAGTGCGTTACTTTTGCATGTACAGTTTGCAAACGCAGTGAAGCGCCGAAACGACACGCCTTGCAACGACCAAATCGTCCCGGGTGGATTCTGGTAAAATTTAAGAGTCAGTTTTGTGTTTTAGTTAATCGCATTGGAGTGGGTTGGCTAATCCATGATTACTTTATTTTTAAAAAAAATCAATTTTCAAAATAATTCAATAAATGCAAAATCACGTAAAATCATGTCGGTTTTACAATGTTGTGGGAGAGAAGATTAAATGTCATTTTGCTTCAAATGTTATCCTTTTAACATCATGATTGACCGAAATACAACACTTGAAACCAGAAGAAAAACCTTTGAGTAAAATGAGAGAATTTTAATGAACTCTTAAGAACGAATCAAAATTTGAAAAATAATATATTGCAAAGAAGTCGTTAGCATTTAGTAACCTTGGACATTGCACGCTATAATAAACAACTGAAAACAGAATTGATAGAGAAAATAAAGACTGTAGAACGCAATATTTGAAATTTGCCAGGATAGCGGCATTTACTTACACTTTTTCGATTTCCAAGTGTTGAGGGATCTTTAACGTGCACAGACTGTAGTACTGCATTTTGACATTTAGAAATTATAATACAATTAAATGCGATCAAAGATCCTTCGACATTTGAAACATAGCATAAAAATACAGGGATGAAATCTTTGACTAGCGTAACCAATAGCTCACGAAGTTTCAGGTCATTGTTTTTTTCTGAATAGCAAAATGCCTTTCGAAAACCATCCACGCAACCTTCATCACCTACAGTAAGAATCTGTGTTTTAGAAATAGCAATTGGGTCTAGCTGTACAGTCACTATCACAATACCCCCAAACGACCAAACTGCAGGAATTGTCTTGCGTTGCCGTTTATGTATTATGTGGTTAAAGAAATAATACCTCTTAGAATGGACATAAAATTTAAATTCTCAAACTTAGTCAATAAGAGTATATATTCATCAGTTGGACTTACCAGAAGCCGTGACTAAGGAATAGAATCTCTATATACAACGATATATATCCATTAATCTAAATAATTATTGAAAAACGCTTCTAAGCGGGTTTCAAAAGTAGTATACCTTTAAGACGAAGTGGGCGGAGAGAGCAAAGTGGGTCGTTTCTAAATTTCTTTTCACTTTGGTTTTTATAATATAATAATATGAAAAATAGCTACGGAATGCAAGAACATTTTACAAGCTAGATAATTGCCTTCCGATTTGACGTCAATAGAAAAAATAAATCACGAATTTGAAAATTTCAAATGAAATATCTTCTTGGTTATTATATTAAAAAAAAAACAAATTGAAATTTTAGATGCTCAATATTTATGTTGCGTTTAGAATTTTTTTTTTTCACAATCGACATTGTCTAAAAATACAAACCAATTTAAGATATCTCATTTATGGTTATTTGTTGGTTTGTAAATTCAGGCAAAAACAAATACAAATTAAATTGAAAAAGCAGATTTGCACAAACGTAGGAAAAATATAACATCATTATTGTTGAGTCAAAGGACTATTGGATAAAGTAACACATGACCACACGGTCATCAAATGGGCTGGCGCTGGCCCAACTACCATAGGAACTGGTTGAACCAAATCCACGGGCCCCCAGATATATATATATATATATATTGACACAATATAAAATGGTTCAAAATTTATCCCGGGGCCCTATATGTGTTCTTTTAAAAACAAAATACCGGAAGAGGGTCCCCAACCCATATAGGGTCCACAAGTCTCCACCCATTTAGCTGAGCCATTGCGCTTCAAAAGAATATTACATGGGTCGTTGATTGAATGATAACGGGTGGCTGTTCGTACAATTTTGACTGTAGTTTTACAACCAAGTTTCCATTTTTTAATTGGGCTAACACAGACAGTTACATGCAGCTTATTTTAAGGAGAGCTCAGGTCGGCTGGTGATCGCACCGGAATCTCTTCAGGTCGACAATTGCCAATTTAAAGCATAGCACCGGATGTGCCGCAGTCGACGTGAGATAAACAATCATATCGACCAAATTGGTCGACTAGAAGCAACTGTGATCATCTGGTTGGTTGGAGATCTCCACTGCTCAAATCGACGACAAGATCCAGTTTGGAAACCAAGGCTACGGGGACAACGTCAATTTTCAGTTGTCAGGTCGACTCAATCTAGCCATTGTTCAGACACGCCATCAAGTTGAGATTCCAGTTGCAAGTTTCATCTGAATCCTGCCTTTACAGAGACTAAACAGTGCTTATTTGCCCGGTATTTTTTGGAATCTGATGATTATGTATTTGTCCTTTCAGCGCTTCTGGATGTTGTGAACAGCAATTGTCCTAATAATGCCATAGAACAGATGCACGCCTGTACAGCGAAATTGGCTAACATGACTTCGAAAGCTGGGGAAAACATCAAAACGGTGGAACAGTCCTGTAGGTAAGAAATGTAAATGGAGTTGATTCCATACAGTTTTTCTCTCCATCAAGCACCAATGCAATTGGTTAGGTATAGGTGCCGTGGAAGAAATATAGAAGAAAATTCAAGACACTTAGGTACGGGTTATTGGGATGAAAAGTTAATTTGAAAATACTATATGGCTTCAATAGAATAATACGTCAAGCTCTAGTGCCCAAGACATTGCTCATCAGCTCAGTTAAAAATAGCAAACATCAATGATGTCGGTACATACCATTATTACTTTTGTGGACCCTTCCAAAGTGATACCACAATGACAAATTTGTACCACTTATTCCTAATAATGCTCTTGCCGTGTAGAACAAAAAAATGATATGGTCATTAATTGGAATATTCGAAGGATTATTCTCACCAATGGAATAACCAAAAATTCATTCGCAATACATAATATGTCAGTTGTCTGAAAATCAAGCGTGGAATTCTGAATAACAACATGTTTCAGGTTCTGTTTTGATATTTATATCTCTATAATTCAGAAATTTAATGGAAGTGCCTCTTTGCCTGGAATCTATCCTGTATAAATGTCAAGGTCACAGCGAGTTCCAGTCCATAGATCGTTTAAAACAAATCACAAACCAATGGAAATCCAAGTTTCACATAATTTGTAAGTATGAATTATTGCACTGCTCTGCCAAGATCAAATTTAAGGCAAACCTGTGCAATTGCTGGCAATTGAAATTTTTCCTTCGTTAAGTGACTTATCTAATCTTCTCGCTGCTACCAGTTGCTTAGAACCTTAAAAATCCGGTTGCCCACAGATTTTAAAAGTATGAATTATTTTCCGATCCAATTTTAGAAGAACATTTTCCGGTCGACGTTGCTCTCTGGTCGTGGCAAGGTCGACCAAAGACACTGTGAGATTCTTATAGTTTCTGAACCTGTATCACATCAAACACTGAACTTCAAATTCTGACAACTTCAATGAGAGTCAGACGTATTCTTGAAAAGTCAAGTGGTAATCTTGAACGTCAAGTAGATGACCTTTGACGCGGACACACAGACAGAAATCTCGAAAACAAGTCTTTAACTAAAAGGCTATTCGCAGTTGCGGTAAAGCAAATCATCTTTAATGGGTTTGTAAATAGTTTGTAGTTTTTCTATTTTGTGGACGTATATGGTTTTTTTTTTGCATCATTCTTATTTCCCTCAGATGTCATTATAGAAATACTTATTAGGGACAGGTAGAGGGTTGGTATGAGTCTTGAAAATATGTAAATAGTCTTCAGAAGTACTAGAAATGTACGAGAATCGAACAATTCCTTTAAAAATACTTCAAACTAGGAATTTTACTCACTATTTTGATATATGTCTTTTCTATATATCACAGATTATCTTAAATTAACGAGTCATCATTTTAACATTCAAACGCAGTTAATTCTGGACACACATGGATTCGAAGGCTCAAATTTCGACGGCGAGCTGTGAAAACTATTACGGATTAGTTAATCTAAAAAAGTCCAGTTTCTGAGACTAAAGTATGATTGATCAAAAAGAATGGCGTATCTGTTCCTTTAACCTATATGCAGTGTAGAGTAAAGTCAATCTGTCAATGACAACTACCATGTTTCTGACTAGTTTGTCAGATTAAGTTTCGGGTTTCCGCTTCGGCATTTTGTTGCTATCATTATGTCAACTCGTCTGACTTGAAGAGATCTAATCATACCAGAAGATTGTCTCAGTATGGCTAAGATGATTAAAGCGACAGTTGAGTTGTAGACAAAGACTTCATCAGATTTAACATTACTTTTATTGATACCTGTGGGAAGCTGAAATGTAAATGTTCCGTAAAAGGCTAGCATATTTTCATAATACCATTTACTTAGGTGTGTTGCTCTAGGACATACAGTCGCTCGGGGGACAAGCTGTTGCTCGAGCGGTTGAGACGTTGGTATCATGACGTCAATTGCTGTTTAACGATTAACAAAGGGTGGTTGTGCGTTCTCATCTGATGCTTGTGCAAATCTGATGCCTTGAACAAGTCATCTTTCCTGAATACTGTTATCAACTCACTGATAAACTGAGGAAAATTCATAATAAGCGATTAACCCAAGGATCAACTAGTAGACAGGATCCTCAAGAATTTCAGTTTGTTGCTTATATCCTTTGAGTGCACTTTTCATGTTATGTAAGATGTTTTCGCCTATAATCCTTATAGTAATAGAAATGCTAAATTTGTTATGTTTTCTTTAATATTTTCAATAAGAAATGGGATTAAATCGATCAAATGAAGTTGTAAAATTGTAGCTTGCGTGATCTAGTTGATCAACAATAGATAATCCCTGTCATAATCTAGATGGTGAAGTTTGTTATTTTCTGACTTTTAATGACAAAACCTTCTCAATAAGAATTTGGTTTGTTTTTTTGGTTAAAAGTAAAAGGATTACATAACTGTACAATTTCTACGATTCATGAAAGAAAGAGACAACCACCTTAAAGACGGGTTACCTTATTTTTATTTATGAAAATGAAAATGCTAATACTTATATGAATAGAAAGTAGAGGTGTTCTTATGACTTGGAAAAATACCAGCTTGTCTCACATACCCATAATTAATTCATAATTAGCTAAATTAGAAGAGAATTACCAGTAGGATTCCAATGAGTGACCGATCAAGAAAGGTCAAAAAGTCTTTTTGGTTAATTTAGACTTTTAATACATGAAAATTAAAGATTGGTAAAAACTCTTAATTATATGCAATAAGAACATAATGATATGATTAAGAATACCTGATAATTCATTAAAAACACATATTAATCAAATAGTTTGCTTAATTTGACACTAACATAATAAGGAAATCCATCTTTAAGTTTCATAACTTATACCATCTCATCTTAATCTTTCCGGATTATCTGTACCCATTGACAGTTGGTTCTACTGGACTAATGGTAAGAAGAATAAGGTCACCAGATTTTACACGCCGACCGAGAATGACGTGCAAGGCTTAAAACTATTTCGCGTGTTAATTTGTTATGCTTGGCCAAATTAATGGAAACGAAATAACCACAAATATAACAAAGAGCACGGAACTCCTAAAAAAATCTTTGGACAAATTTGATTTTGGAATTTAAGATGCTCTCACACAAAAAGCGATTACCAGTTGCTATTGCTGCGAATAAATAGAGTGGATACGAGTTCCGAACACAACTCGGTTGCATGGGGGTTGCGTTCGAAATATATAACCGCTTTATGGCAGAAAACTGGTAGAAGAAATGCGTAGATGTCAACCCCTCCCCCCCCCTTTCTGGTTCCAATACATGACACGACTGTGGAATAGATAGGTTTATACGACAATATGCCAAAAAACCCTACAATAGACATTCGACAAGTAAAATTTAATAATTTAATGCATGTATATTCGTGCTAGAAGGCATATCACAAAACTTGAATGCTTCAAGAGCTCAACGAGAATATGTACTGAGACAAAAGAAACATCTCTTGTCCTTCATTAAAGGGATTGTAAAGACGTTTTCTAAATTTCGTATGTGTTATCGGGAACATTGAAACCACAATTTGCATCATTTCAGTTTTCTATCTGACATCCGTGGTTTCTGTAATTCCACTAATAGTGAGAGTTTATGGCGTCACGAAGTCCTTATGTGATAAAGCATATTTTGTGATTAGCGACATTATCAAACATTGAATTTTAGTAGAATACAGGAAGCACAGACATCTGATTGAAAATTGGAATGGTGCTAAATGATGCTATCAGTTTTCATAAAACACATAAATTCATGTGAAAATCCCTTTAAAACTTAATAAGACTATTGCGTTCTTGAAATAACTTCAAAACGTGAAGTCAAAGAAAATGACATTTCTTAGAAAGTAAAGTCACGACGCGATGACAGAAACGACATTTAGAAAGTACAGCGATTGTACGATCTTTCTAAAGCGTTTGATGCTATAGAGAAACATGAAAAAGAACTCCTGATTGTGTGCTTCCATCGGTTAATGAAATTATGCCGATTAATCTTATGTGAATTGACATATCAGCTTTAAAATAGAAATGCAAAGTCATTGAATGGTTTGAGATCACACCATGAAATCTTACTTTGCTGAAGTTGATGCCAATTACTGATTATCAAAAGACTGGAGGTTGGAGGCAATTGCTTCATTGAATTTCAACTATGTACTTTTTTGCCTTATTTTCATTAGCAGAGAACTAAATATGCCAGCGTATTTGGGTTGGCTTTCCCGTAAATCATTGTAAGCAAGACACGTGTAAATCATAACACGCTTTGATTGGTTAAAAATAACGACATTAGAACGAGACTTCGTAGTAAACTTGTTACATTACAATGGAGACAAAAAAAATGAAAACCCATTGAAAATGTAATCTAATTTTGATTAGCTTTTGAAATGTCAGATATTTTTAGAAGTATAATACGTTTCAGTATAGAAATGATTTAATTCAGAAGTGGCCAATTAAGTTTCTCAATGATGGTATTGTGTACTGTTTATAAAATCAAGAGCCATGATTTTTGTATTGGAAATGAAACAGGTCACTGTTAAATATAGAACTGTTTACATTAAAGCTGTGGTAAATGTCGACTCCCGTGAAATTTCATTTGATTGATTACATTATCCTTTTTTAAAACTAAAATCATAAGTTAGAATTCTTTAATAGCAATTTTGATTGATTTGCTCCAATTTACATTTCACAGTTGCATAATGTACAACGCAAACATATTTAAAAATATTAAACGTATTTAATGGTTGGTATCGAAACATTTCTTGTTTTTGTCCCTTGACATAGATCCCCCCATTACCATTAAGAACCGGGTCAATATTTGGAATAGTCAGCCCTTTTATTCCTGGATCTTTGTCTTTTTCAGGTAGTAATATTACAAGTGATACGTCATCAGCTATGGAGAAAAGAACATTCAGTGTGGCCACCTTTCTGACGTTACCCATTCAGTTGCTAATCAGTCGGCTTCTGTGACAGGAAACGAACAAACTTAGAATAGATTCTTTTATGTGATAACATTTTTCTATCTCGCTGTGCTTTTTATTAAAATCGCCACATCTATTGGTCTGAATCTCTTCCGAGTAATTTGGGAGCCCATTTATTTTGAGAATTAACGGTAATTTAACACGTAGAAAAGACATCATTAGGACAAATGTCTCAGTGATGTTATTATTTTCAAAATGTTGGATCTCACGGCTTCCGGTGTAGTAACAGCAATTAAATATAATGTATGCGACTTCCGGAAGTTGACATTAAGGTGAACTCATATTATCAGATCGAAATCGAAAGTATGAAATTGTACGGTGGAGTCAAAAGGTCAATACTGTTTAAGCGACCAGCGCATATATTGGTTTTACTGATGTTATGGAACCTAGGTTTTAATACATGTAAATCAATCGAATACATCCCTACTTTTTAGTTCTTGCTTTGTTTACTTTACAATTTTTTATTAGACCGATGGAGAGTGTCCGTTCTCTTTCAATAAGGTGAATTTGACAAATCAAGACCGAAGCTCCGAATGAATATTTAATCCGTTAAATGAAAAATACCAGAAATCCGATGAAATCCCTCTAGAATTAAAATCCGATCAATTAAACATAGTTACTTCCGTGAACGTGGTGGCGCATTCTCACGCTAAGCTGTTTGTATAGTAATTGGATCTGCCAGGCTATAAATAGAATCAAGGAAGAAGACCTAATGCTGGGAATCTCATGTTGCTGATTTATATTGCTCACCATGGATTGGCTGCTGTAGACCTCCCAGAGGTTTGACTGCAATGTGATCCTCTTTTAATAGATCCCATTACTTACTCTAAAAGCATTAGTTTACTGAATTCCATTTAATTTTAATGGATGTAGCCTATATTAAGAGATCCATATCTCTTTTCAAAAGTGTTGATTGTGAACAAGAGTCTGACATATATGTATTGCTTGGAGCTGTTTTTGTCTGAAATAAGAGACAAAATGACACGACTGCAGATAAAAAAAATTGAAAATCACAGGATATGAAGGAAATGATTTTTACAATACTTCTCGTGTAGATGTTTGGTAGATAACAGGTTGATGATATCTCGCAAACTAGGTAGTTGTTGGTAGATGACAAGTTAACATTCACTTCCAGTAGATGCTGATATCGCAGACTAGGTAGTTGTTGGTAGATGACAAGTTAACGTTCGCTTCCAGTAGATGCTGATATCACAAACTATGTAGTTGTTGGTTGATGACAAGCTTCCAGTGGATGCTGATATCGCAAACTGGGTATTTGTTGTTAGATGACAAGTTAACATTCGCTTCCAGTAGATGCTGATATCACAAACTAGGTAGTTGTTGGTAGATGACAAGTTAACGTTCGCTTCCAGCGGATACTGATATTGCAAACTAGGTAGTTGTTGGTAGATGACAAGTTAACATTCGCTTCCAGTAGATGCTGATATCGCAAACTAGGTAGTTGTTGTAAGATGACGAGTTAACATTCGCTTCCATTAGATACTGATATTGCAAACTAGGTAGTTGTTGGTAGATGACAAGTTAACATTCGCTTCCAGTAGATGCTGATATCGCAAACTAGGTAGTTGTTGTAAGATGACAAGTTAACATTCGCTTCCAGTAGATGCTGATATCACAAACTGGGTATTTGTTGGTATATGACAAGCTAACGTTCGCTTCCATTAGATGCTGATATCGCAAACTACGTAGTTGTTGGTAGATGACATTGTTAACGTTCGCTTCCAGTGGATGCTGATATCACAAACCATGTTGTTGTTGGTTAATGACAAGCTTCCAGTGGATGCTGATATCGCAAACTGGGTATTTGTTGGTAGATGACGTTCGCTTCCATTAGATGCTGATATCGCAAACTACGTAGTTGTTGGTAGATGACATTGTTAACGTTCGCTTCCAGTGGATGCTGATATCACAAACCATGTTGTTGTTGGTTAATGACAAGCTTCCAGTGGATGCTGATATCGCAAACTGGGTATTTGTTGGTAGATGACGTTCGCTTCCATTAGATGCTGATATCGCAAACTACGTAGTTGTTGGTAGATGACATTGTTAACGTTCGCTTCCAGAGGATGCTGATATCGCAAACTAGGTAGTCGCCTTAGTAGTTGGTAGTTGGATTGCTTGAATTGGATGGGTCTGTGCTGTGGGTTTGGTAATTCGAGAATAGTAGATAACAGATATCCGAGACTAAAAAATATCATCGTATCACGTGGAGCTCGATCCCACGAACACGAGATTGAGAATCTCATGCTTTACCGACTGAGAAGAGCAAGGCTATATTTATACTTCTGCGGTTTTCAACTACCTAGGCGCCTGGTTCCCAACCTGGGGTGTTTTCACCCCCTGGAGGTGTGGGACTAGGGTGTCAGATGTGTGGCTCACTGTCAAATCCACGTGAGTCCAGAATTATTGAAAGTTCAAAAGACGAGTCGTCTTTTCTTGAGACACAGCCAAAAAAAGGAAGACGTCTATAGAAATAGGAAAAGAAATTGCTAGTTTGGGATTTGTTGCCCCTATTACGTTGATCATCTGTAGCATGCGATGCATAGGAATTGTGTCTATATCCATTGGTCTGGCCCGAAAAAAATCTAGTTTAAAAATTTCAAAATATATTTTCTCAGTTACTATAAAAATCCTTGTATGTTTCAACGAGTAATATATAAACAATTTTATCTAAGAAATTTTTATTGATTGATAGAAATCCAGAAAAAAAGGAAAAAAATTCTGCAGACGCTCTTCTTTGTGTGGTAATGGAGGTACATAAGTAGTTCAATCATACGTTCTGTAAAGAGTTGCTGCCCTTAGACCCTCATATGATAATTACTCGCTTTTATTTTTTAACATATGAAAGAATTCATTCAATACAGTCAAATCGTTACTCAAGAATCTAAGTCGGATTTAACTAGTAGTGGCGGCGTCAATCTACCGAGACTGAGGGTACAAATAGGGGACAGACTTACTCAACTGTCGAGGTTCAAAATCTGTTGTCCCCAAAGAACATTTTGAAAAGAACATTTGATTTTGTTCATTATGACACCTATTTTGGGAAACTAGGTATTATATCTTTTAAATGTGTTAGGAAACAAGTGGGATACGGGTCATTCTGGCGCCGTCATTTATACTTAGCAAGATTTAGGTATCCAATTTCTGTAAGTAGACACATCAACATATTTGTTCGATGTTTGAAGGGAGGTAACTCATGCTAAAATTTCAATGTTTTGGCAGTCTGTGTTAAGGGGGGTAACTCATGCTAAAATTTCAATGTTTTGGCAGAATGTGTTAAGGGAGGTAAATCATGCTAAAATTTCAATCTTTTGGCAGTCTGTGTTAAGGGAGGTAACTCATGCTAAAATTTCAATGTTTTGGCAGAATGGGGTAAGGGGGTAACTCATGCTAAAATTTCAATGTTTTGGCAGAATATGGAAAGGGAAGTAGTCCTGCTGTAATTTCAATGTTTTGGGAAAGTGTGTCAAGGGTGGTAACTCATGTCACAATTTCATAGTATTTTTTAGATGAGTTAACTTTATCAGATACTACGACGGCCGACCTCTTGCATTAATGGACTGATTAATGGACTAATATCTGCTGTTTCAAATTTGGCAACGCCAAGAATTACGCTTCGGATTCAAGATATAATCTCAAAGATTTGGTTGATGCTCGCGAGAATGGATCTTGATGCGAAAAAATAAAATCAACAAGTTTTCAGTACTCTCTATCACAATATTTAACAGGAAATGAAAATATAAATAAGAACATCTACACAAATATAAATAGAACATTGTTTTGAGCAATAACAAAATATTTTCAATGTTAAAATAATGTTCAATACATCAATAGTTAGAGCGATAAAGAAATAATAAAACATAAATTATATTATTATTTCTATTTTAACATTAGCAATAAAAAAAAAGACTTTAGGAAAATATATACTATTTAATCAAGAATTTTTCTTTTTAACCAATTTCTCTAGAAAGATTTCTGAAATGTCTTAATGAGCGATTCAATCAAGACACAACGTGTGATCGTTTCTTCATAAATTGTCCGGGTGTTATCCAATGAATACCATATTCTGACAACTTTGTCCTTTATATAATGTTCGGGTCAATATAGAAATCATGCTCAATGAATATATTAAAATAAGTCGCTGGTGATATAACTCTTTTACCTAACAGAGCATGTGATTGGTTGAATTAATGAACATATCTTCGTAAAAACGTAATCAGATTATGTTACAAGTGAAGTAACCCACAGAAAATATACTATAGAGACATCTGTACCATTGTAGGTCTGTATATTCCCTTCCATAAAATATGAGACCGCCCATAAAAATCAAATGAACACCCGCAAACAATGAGTGAATGGAATTTATAAATTGAGACCCATAGCCTCTAAGTAAGCCTTATTGACTTTTCTGTTGAATTTCATCTGGCTTTCCATCATATCTCCAGACATTATGATTTGAGGTCGCTGGTTGCCAATTCGGTTCATTCCAATGTTATTGACTCCTAAACCGTTTCCAGCAAGAGCAACATTAGTTAAACCGTTTCCTCCCAGGTTTCTGACGCCCAATTGGTTCATTCCGGACACGCCAGTTACTATTTGATTCGATCCTAATCTGTTGACTCCAATCTGGTTCCCGAATCCCAAACCATTGACTCCTAAACCTGTGACACCTACTTGATTGACTCCTAAACCATTGAC
Source organism: Lottia gigantea (assembly GCF_000327385.1). Taxonomy (NCBI): domain Eukaryota; kingdom Metazoa; phylum Mollusca; class Gastropoda; family Lottiidae; genus Lottia; species Lottia gigantea. Next base: position 1,565,723 of record NW_008708707.1, on the reverse strand, counting down.
TCCAACCTGGGCGAGTCCAAGTCTGTTACCGCCGATTTGGTTGACTCCTAAACCGTTTACTCCAACCTGGGCGAGTCCAAGTCTGTTACCACCAAGTTGGTTGACCCCTAAACCATTGACTCCAACTTGGGCGAGTCCAAGTCTGTTACCACCGAGTTGGTTGACACCTAAACCGTTGACTCCAATCTGGGCGAGTCCAAGTCTGTTACCGCCGAGTTGGCTGACTCCTAATCCGTTGACTCCTACTTGGGAAAGTCCAATTCTGTTACCGCCATTTAGACGGATTTGGTTCAAACCCAAACCGTTGACACCTAATGTGTTTACACCTATGTTGTTCAGTCGGTTATTACCTAGCCGACTAGACAGTAAGTTTGTCCTCCTAACGAGGGGTCTGTTAAAAAGGCTGCTTGCTTGATTTGCTGAAAATATAAATAGGGGTTATAAAGAGGTTTTCTATTTCACACCTGGTGTCAATGGAATTACTACAGAGCCACAGACGTCAGATTGAAAATTGGAATGGTGCAAATTGAGACTATCAGTGTCCCCAATACACATACAAAATTTAGAAAACCTTTTACCAGTCTCGTAAATAAGACTCAACTTTCGTTTCGTTTTGTCTTAATTAGTTTTTATTTTTAGTATAGCCACGTCAGGGTAGGGTCTAATGACTGGACTCTTGAACATTGGTCAAAATAACCTTTTGACCTAACCTGCTTTAACCAATCAAATTTACGATCCAGCGTTGGCGATTGTAGGAATTTGAATGGTTAAAGCAGTTCAAAAGGTTTTTTTGACGAATGTTCGTTCCTATTCCCTACTCGGATGTGATTATACTTAATATTAAAACTATTAGCCCAGCTAACTTGACGAGAATTCATAAACTCTAGACATCATCGGCTATCTGTATCTCTTTTCAGAATTAAAAAATCCCGCTTATAAAATAAACAATAGTTTTACCAACTGATAGAGCTTAACCTCAGCTATCCGTTATCCTTTTCAGAATTAAAATCGTACTTATTTTTGTTTTACAAAATGATAAAGCTTATTCCCGGCCACCCGTATCACTTTTGAAAATGGAACTCGGGCGTCTTGTTCGTCATGTGAAACATAAGTTTAAAACTAAAATAAACGTACAAAATTAAATGAACTTACTCAAGATAAGCTGAGCTGATCCCAAACTACAAGTAAACAACAGAAAGGCAGTATTGATGATCGTGTTCATGATGGCTCGTTACGATTTGAATTGGTCATTTGATTGTATTCTTTATATACAGTGATAAACCCTGTAAATACATCAAAACTCGCTGTCTCAATGTATACTTTGACATGTTAACACGGTGAAGGTGGACAAGTCGTGTCAATAGATGACGAATGCAAGTTTCGGACATAATAAAGTAAGAATGCTATGTAGATTTATATGTTTGACATGACAGGTTCAACGATAACGTATTTCAGTTGCATAATTCGCTAAGTACAATCATGTATTTGCGTCGTTTGAACAATGTAAATCTCATTTTGATCAACAAAATAGCAACAATGGGTTTTTTTTGGATAATAAAACTATGCGAAAACCACGTAATCCCTTCAAATATGTCTTGTCGATTGGGTCTATAACAGTGACTACCATTTGTGTTAAAATAGTCTTAAAACAGAAACTGTTATAGTCCAAAAGAAGAACGTATTAATTCATTCGTCAGTGAGTAATCTCGAAAAGTAGAACCACCTGAATCTGCTGTACACTGTACAGCGTTGTCCGTCTGGGAGCCTTTTCTTAAATTCAAGCGAATGTTTTATTAAACGCAGTACAGATGAACTACTGTAAAGTTAAAGGGACAGGTGGGCCAGTTTTTGACCAATCATACTGTAGTCTCAGACACTAGAAATGTTTAGCTGAGGAAATCAGTCGAAATTTTAACCTTCAAACCCATGTGTGTCCAGAATTCTCCGCGATTGAATGTTAAAATTACGACTCGTCAATTAATGAGACTCTTTGATATATAGAAAAGACATATATAGAAATAGTGAATAAAATTCCTAGTTTGAAGTATTTTTAAAGGGATCTTTAACGTGCTGCACAGCCTGTAGCACACGGAGCCTCGGTTTATTGTCCCATCCTAACGACTAGACGCTTTTTCCATGTCAACCCCTCTTACCTGCATCACTGACAGGGGAGAAACCGGGTTCAAAAATCCGAAGGTAGATATTTCTTTTTTGTGGAATTACAGGAACCACAGAGGTCTGATTAAAAATTGGAATGATGCAAATTGATGTGTCCCCGACACAATTACAAAGCTTAGAAAAACCTCTTTAAAATCCCTTTAATATAGGAGGGATTCAAAATATCCCATCACATATCTTCACAATGGTCAAGTTAATAGGATGGTGTCTTATACCCTGACTACACTAACCATGTTCTTCTATCGCGGAATGTGACGATTTGATTGGATTATACGCCAGCTAATACAGCCAATCAGAGCCATCAACAGAAAAAAGCAAACGTTATGGCTTATTATTTATTGACGTTCTGTCGATGGCACTAATTCGCTGTATTCACTAGAGTACAATCCAATCAAATTGCTGCATTTACAAACCTTCGTGAAACCAGAAAGGTGGATTTGTAGTCAAGCTATAAGACGAAGTTGGACCGTTGTGTATATTATTCCACTATAAGCCAAATTAAGATTAAAGTGGCGGTACGCACAGATTTATTTGGTTTAAAAGGGAATATACCTAAGAGACTAAAAACAAAGTTTAAAGTGAATTAGTATCTAAAAAAACATGATTGAGAATGGGGGGGGGGGGGGGGAAGTTACCGCAAATTTTTATTCGAAATGATTCTTGGGATGACACCTTCCCTTCAATGACAAGTTATGTTTATCCAAATAGAATTTTAAATCCTATTGTAGACTTCTCGCATAAAAAGGTTAATTGTGACGAACAGTATAAGTCATGCAAGTATATTTCGTCGTGTGTATACACTGCCACACATTCCTGCGATGTTGGACTGCTTGGTTCGTCTGTACTCCAACAACTCTTGATTTCCTCTCCCGTACTCCATATGAAGTGTGTACCGTTAGAACTACCACCAACATAAATTCTATCTGAAAAACAAATCAGGAGGACATCAGTGGCATTTCTATCAATAACTGTGTTGTGATGCGGAAGAGAGAGAGAGAGAGAGAGAGAGAGAGAGAGAGAGAGAGAGAGAGGTGGGGGAGGGTGTGCGGTGGGCCCCACAAAATGGTCAAGTGAGTTTACAGGCAAAATACAAAAATCGTTCGTAGGTAAGTAAGTGGCTTTGAACTTACTTGTTCGTCGTTAAAACTACTTACGTGCAAAATGTTGAGTTGGTAAGTAAGCGGCTATTTTGCACTTTGCATCAGTATCTAGAGTAATCAGTCGTGCACCATCAGAGATACATGCTTGGTGTGCTCCTGACCAGATTATCTTGTCCCTGTAGAATTTCATGCAAAATTCCAGATGCGGATAGATGAGATCATAACCGCTATTAAAACAGTCAGCATAATCTAAAATATAAATGAAAAATGATACAATTACAAAGGAAAATTCAAATTCAATTTTATGAACTCAAGTTATACACATTAAAAAATTTTGCACGAAAGCATGAAGTAAATACATGGCAAGTAAAGTTTACACGAACACATATAATAAAATACATTACTAGTACACTTTACACGAACACATATAATAAAATATATTACTAGAACACTTTACACGAACACATATAATAAAATACATTACTAGATCACTTTACACGAACACATATAATAAAATACATTACTAGATCACTTTACACGAACACATATAATAAAATACATTACAAGATCACTTTACACGAACACATATAATAAAATACATTACTAGAACACTTTACACGAACACATATAATAAAATACATTACTAGATCACTTTACACGAACACATATAATAAAATACATTACTAGAACACTTTACACGAACACATATAATAAAATACATTACAAGTACAGTTTACACGAACACATATAATAAAATACATTACAAGTACAGTTTACACGAACACATATAATAAAATACATTACAAGTACAGTTTACACGAACACATATAATAAAATACATTACAAGTACAGTTTACACGAACACATATAATAAAATACATTACAAGTACAGTTTACACGAACACATATAATAAAATACATTACAAGTACAGTTTACACGAACACATTATAATAAAATACATTACAAGTACAGTTTACACGAACACATATAATAAAATACATTACAAGTACAGTTTACACGAACACATATAATAAAATACATTACAAGTACAGTTTACACGAACACATATAATAAAATACATTACAAGTACAGTTTACACGAACACATATAATAAAATGCAAAAACATCCTATGAATCAAATACATTTATATCTTAAGAAAAAACACAATTTTCTTACCTGTGTATTTCAGAAACACAAATGATACCTTGACGTTTCCAACTGAGGCAGAATTGTGGATTAAACAAAAACAATTCTTCGCATTGTATGAAACCACCAAATTGTCATGTCTACGAGCACAAAAGACCACACAGCTAACAAGGTCGCTTTGTACGGCAGTTTCAGTATAAGGCATTTCAAATGGTTGAGGGTAGTTAACTCTTTGCCAAAATTGACATTGTATGGTCACGCAGAATATAGCAAATGTAATTGCAAAGCGTGTTAACATCTTGAATTTTTGTTACGCTAATGATTCGCATTAACTGAGATATTCCCTTTTAATACAGCGTTGCTCTTTTCCACTTCATTTTTAATTGAAAACAAACACCCTTTATCTGTCATTTATCTGTTTTTATTATAGGTAAAAGGCAAAAAAACTTAACCAAAGAATATTGACTATACACATTTCATAGGGGAATTTGTTAAACAAATAAGCCATATTATTTGTAATTCTTACGTATCGTGGCAACTAATAGCCAATCGTCAACTGAATCGAAATTTCAACAAATAATTACGTTAACCAATTATAATAATTACCAATGTACTTAAAAATACATAATTTATCTACATCCGACCACATGGAACTCAATCAACTTGATGTAGGGTTGTATTAAATGGGCTGCCTGTGGAGTAATAGCTTTCAATGGTCTTTCCTTATCTGTTGTATCGTGTTTTCTATGATATACAAATGTATCAACTTTATCAAAGGTAGCTCTTTAGTGGTGAAGTCAAATTAAGTCTTGTATGTGTAGTTACAATTGCTATCCATTCATTCCACCCAAAATCAGAGTAGACTATTCATGTTTCATTTCTGAATTCTATCCAATGTCGGGTATCGAAACTATATCAGAATTAATTGTAGTCTGTAACCTAATTGAGATAATAGATTAACTTCCCTGTTAACAGTCAATCACATTCTTATTTTAAATCCAAGTCCGCCATTCTTTCCACCTAAAACTTCTCTAAGGTACGACAGGAGCTCTTTTCATGGGACATTGATTGGGCGAAATCAAATCCCATGATGCAATAGTCTCGCACTGGTCTACACTAAATACACCAAGTCTCACTTAATCACGTGGATGTATTCTATATATTTTGTTTGTGTGGCTATAAGTGAATACAACAAGGTTGCGCTCGATGGACGGAACTAGATTATGCCACATTCAAAAATTGTCCTATTTCTTTCTCTGCCATTTGGAATTCTGTCTTCTGTCCTACTAATTTTTGGGCACACGTGGAATGCGTTCTTAAATCTGTTCCAAATTGTTCGAATTCATTCTATGAATCCCGAACCTTTAGAACTCTTCAATCGAGCGACTCCAGGGTGCAGTAAATGCTATATTAGATAAAGCTTGAACACCAAAGCAAACAATCACAGCTTACGAAAACTGGAAAGTCAAATACAATTTGTTTTGAAAAGAATCGAATGCAACGCTAATGCACTATGACTGGTCAAAGGCCAAAACAATAAATCTAAGCGATTTCATTTCATACGATAATTAACGGCCTTTGCATCAAGTCACCAAGTTGGCTTTAAATGTTTTTAGTGGATATTGTTAGCTTGTCAGCTCTATTGGTAAATAATGAAGACGAAGCATTTTTACTGTTTGCACAGCAAAAAATATCAAACGTTAACTAGAATATCGCGAAAACTGATCCAAATATCTTGGGACATTTTAGAATTGGCTCTTTTATTGATAGTCCGAGAGTGAAAAAAAACTGAACTGAAAGGTAATGGAATTTTATATACATTACCACCATGCGAATTCCAATGAGGATAATTTTGCAGAACAGCTGGGTTATGTCGATAAGACGGTGGCTCAGGGTTCTGATCTCGGTCGGCGAATGAAATTCTATTGAGCTTGAACATGTTGTCTTTCCTCATTTTATCAGTCGACTAACTGGAATGAGAATGATTAATCCAGGACAGATCGATGTCAAGAGGTTTCTTTAAGGATCAGGCGGTGGACACATTCTTGTTATACGCTCACACGGCCCTTCACAATTAGTGAAACACTTAGTTTAATTGGAATTGCAGGAACCACAGACGTCTGATTGACAATTGGAATGGTGAAAATTGATGCTATCATTGTCCCCGATACACATATTTTTTTTTATAAATCCCTTTTACAGTCCCTTTCCGGGTCTTTTAAAGCAATCAGGAACAAGGAACTGCGTGAAATTCCATTTTAATTCAATTCATTTTTCGGACTGTTAATTCGTTAATCGAGAAAATTGCTGAATTAGAAATTAACGAGGCATGGAATTATCAAGGGAGATAACCTAGAATCTTGTTTCATCTAGATTGGAAATTCTGTTTAAATTAATGCAATCAATTGTGTGTAAATAACTAATTGTTTAACATTTAGTTTTACATTAGACATACCCTGATTATAATGGCTACGGTTATTTGAAAAGAGGGGGAGTCGCAGAATTTTAGAGCGTTTGGGATTTCGACGACTGTTAGCAACTTGTGGCCACTCTTAGAACGTTATCGAACGCTGTCACGATGTGAAGCAATAGCGAATTGCGTCTAATATTACAGGCCACCTTTCCGGAAGTAAATAAATGCAGAGATTTGATTGAACTGTTCGCTAGCGAATACAGCCATTCCAAGCCCACGATTACATACGAAGCCACTAAGGGCACTATCAACTCAAAATGTCGTCAATTGCTTTGATCACTTTCATTTCAAAATGTGGAACTTGTCGTTCACCCGAACGGTCAGACTTGCAGTTGCTGGTAGTCGCTCAAATATATCGACTTCGACGATCCGATGGGAATCAATTCAATCGTCTTTCTCTCTGTTCCTTTTCGCTTCAGCGGTAATTTAATGGGCTTAGTAATTAAAGTAAAACAGTTTTCTTTTTTTGTTGTAAACATTAAGGAAAAAGGAAGCAAGTCCGACCATTTTACAAGAGACACATCAGTGGACACGTTATTTCTTGACGAGGAAGTCGAACTTGATTGGAAGAAAGAAAGAAAGAAAGAAAGAAGAAAGAACTTTAATTTACAAGGGTAACAAAACTTCTTGGCCAAACCTCTTGACATTGATCTTTCATGGATTAACCGTTTCCATTTACAGCTGGGTCGATTATAATTTTGCGTGAAGACTTCCTTATTCAAGGCATCGAACTTTCACACACCGATCGCGATTAGAATCCACAACCACCATTTGTTTGACCCAACACTCTAACCAACTATGCTATACAACGAGAGGGTCACGATATTTTGACAAGTCGAAATTATTGTCTACAAAGTTTTAAAATGCTGCTTTTGAGAGCACGAACTGGTGTGTCCTTTCCACCACAGTGACCGACATATAAGACATTTTCTAGAATCAACGACCCGGTTATCCAGCGGAAGTCATTATACATTTCTGGAAAGCAAGAACTAATCTCAACCTTATCCCTCTTTTAGTTTTATTGTTTCAATGGATACAATGATACCGACAAACTAGTTTAGTCTACAGTATACTATGAACTCACGTAAGACAAGGACTTATGTCGCCGTAAACTACTTCCGGTTGCGTGACGATTTGATGTATCTTTTATCTTACATATTTAGGCTAATGTCATTCCGATTAAGATAAGATATTCCAAGTATATTCCTACTTTGCTATATCTACAATGTAGTACAAAGAAGCGTCGAGTCGACGAACATTGGGGGAGGGGAGATGAGGGGTGCCTAAGACCTAAGACCGAACCCCCTCTCCCTTTACATTCATTACAGTAGTCGTCGACTTCATTTATATATACACATGTATTATAAAGTTTAGAAAAATGATCCGAACTGTGTTATTTAAGTAAAAGTGCAATTAACTTACCGATATACCGGATCGAATATTTCAACTGGTGAACAAAAAAAAAATAACTTATTTCATTACCGTTCTTGAGTTTCCAAATGTTTTCAGACAAGTTAAATAATTTGCTGTCAATTTGAACATAAAGATCATTATTAAAGTTTGGTTAAACATGCGTTTCAAATGAATGATTATAAACAGTCCTCGCTCCAATCGGTTCATCAGCTAAATTAAAAACGTCTAGAAACATAGTCAGGCGGAATTGGTCGTAATGGGAGCTAATGAACATTTATTTAGGTTGTCGGAGAACTGTTCCGTCGTTCTACCAACGAGTGCTTCCGTACCACTATAGAATTTTATAACGTTTTGACAAATTGGAATAAAAACTGAAAGCGCCGTCGCCATCACACACAAAAAAATTGAAAATCCAATGGAGTTTAACGTCCTAATCTTGGGTTAATGAAGGGTCACGGTATGCTGTGAGCATTTAATTAAATTTAACCAGGACAACGACAATTGATAACTGTTAAGAGATAATTATATACAACAGAAAGCACACCGAAAGGACCATGGTTGATTGTCCCATCCGAACGCTTTTCCTTGCCAACCCTTCCGATCTGCCTTTGCGATCAAACGGCAACTCTTTTCAAACTAAACGTGGACATCGTGCAGCACACGGACCGTAGTTGAGTTCGCCCTAACGACTCGATACTTTTTCCATGTCAGCTCTGTGACCTATACTTGAAAACGAAGATTACGATGAATGTCATTCTGAATGAAATATAGAGTCTGACCTTGTATTATTTTCTTCTTTTTTTAATTTTTATCACGAAGCCGAACTATGGACAACCATTTATTCATTCATTCATCCATTTATCACTCACTCACTTACTCACTCACTCACTTGAAATATTCGTTCATTGACTTTAAACATTACCACAAAAAAGTTACAGTGACGGAGTAGTGTTCAACAGTTCTTCTCAAATTGATTAAAAGCAAAACATTGGGGTCGCAATATATGACCGATATTTTGGAATGCAATCAACTTTCGATTACCCTTGCCAGACATTTATCTAGAACAAGATGGATGGACCCAATCTTAACTTCTCCCAAATTTTCATGATAAATTTGGGTTAATTCTCTCATTTGACAAGCTTGATGTATTACGGTAGATGATGAAACTTACCACTAATATTCAAAGGTAAATAAAAACGATATTGAAGTATTACTGGATGTATATGGATACATCTTCACATTGTCAAGCTATTACGAACTTCATCTTATACCTTGACTGCAATGTCCACTTTTATTGGTTTGTACGTTAGCGAATACAGCCAGAGCCATCGACGGTAACATTTGTGAGTGCAGCGATTTGATTCGACTGTACGACAGCTAAAACAGCCAATCAAAGCCCTCGATAGACATATAGTAACTATTGTGGCTTTTTGCTTAAGACTTTCTATCGCGGGCTCTGATTGGCTGTATTCATTGTACATGTAGTTCGTAATAGCTTGACATTGTGAAGATGTATAAGACCCAGTTCGTAATAGCTTGACATTGTGAAGATGTATAAGACCCAGTTCGTAATAGCTTGACATTGTGAAGATGTATTAGACGCAGTTCGTAATAGCTTGACATTGTGAAGATGTATTAGACGCAGTTCGTAATAGCTTGACATTGTGAAGATGTATTAGACGCAGTTCGTAATAGCTTGACATTGTGAAGATGAGTTTTGCTTGATGTATATGAAATATGAAGCCTATCAAAGATCTTGTCTCGCTATTGATTGTCTAGTCTGACCCGAAGCACAATACCAGAACATGAGTTCAAGATTGAATGTGGCGCGTCAGAACTTAATACGAAAACAAATTCTGTTTTTTCCGATTTCTCGATATAGCTCTGTAAACGATGATGCAATAACGATTTTAGTATTCGAAAAAAGTAAACCGAAGTACATGTATGTGATCGACATACCTAGATGTACGGAAGAAAATGCCCAGATCTATAGTTTTAAAATTAACCCAAAATGACAATGAATTTTACTTCACGAAGATGATCACCGCCTTCCAGAATCCAAAGAAAAAATTTCCCTTAGGAGGTACCTCAATGCTTGTGTAAGAAAGTGGGAAATTCTGTTTCATTTTTGGAGAAAAACTGACTCACTCAACATTGTCAACAAAAATCTCGATGTTATAAAATACTGTAATCTAATTGGTTAATAACATTAAATTTAAATATTAGTGATGGACCAATCAGAGGAAGAGAATTTAAGTTTCATTTAAGTAATTTTTTGAGAATAAGGCTCTAGATCATCCCCATAAATGAAAGTATTATTGTACTAATGCATATCATGTTCTATAATCTGAAGGAATCTTTGAGCTAACCCATATGATAAAGGAGGCAAAAAAACTTTGATACAACATTATAGTAGATTATGTTATGGCCCTGTCACACGTTGACGATTAAGCCAGCGTAAGGCATTGTTAAATAAAATGCTGATATACGCTGAACAATTGACGTGTTATTTTTTCAAATTTCTTGGGAGTGAACTTAGCGTATTCACAGCGAATTGAAAGTATACATAACGTAGTATAAACGTATGTAGAACGTTATGATAACTTATACTAACGATTGCGATGTGTACCACCATGCTTCAACGTTGTTCAGCTTATACAAAACATACTCATAACGCATTCGACGTACGGAAGCTTTAGAGTATTCGACAAATTTTTCATACGCTGGCCTTAATCGACAATGTGTGACAAGGCCATTAGAAAAATGCCAGCTAACGCTAGATTTGTAATTTGTATGCTACATTTCTACAGAAACTGCATATAACTCAATTCATAAAGCCTTTAATTCTATTTTTTCGAAAATTTGCCAATAAAATTTTATCAGATCTCATTTATAACATAGTAAATCGGACTTAAATGCATTTCGGTGTTCAAATCTCATTTTATTTTTCGATAGTCCGAGACATCTGCCTATATTCCAGCCTCTAGTGGATATTTTGACAGTTGTCGGTCGACTGGAGAAGAGTCAGAAAAAATAGACCCTGTTTAAAGGAGATTTTCCAAACCCCCGAAGATGCACATATATTAAATTACTTTTACGATGGCTTTAAATTAGTGTTGTGCATCTTCGTACCTTTCGTTTTGGCTTTTGCGAGATCAGCTTCGTTGAAAAAAACTTCATTGAACCGGATCCGTTAAATCTTTCTAAATACATCTGGGTTTTGAAAATCGAGGTATCTAAATAGACAATAATAGATAAAAACCGAACCTGCGAAGTTGCGGAAAGCCCCATTTAGGAGGGCATATTTTCTGTCTCTACACCAGCCGACATCTGTCCAAATAGATATCAGAGGCTGGAGTAGAGACTGATATTACGGTCTAATTTTCCGAGAGAGATTATTTCAAGTAAATCACCTCCAAAGGCTCAATTTCTGTTAACGAGAGAAAGTTTTGATATAAGTGGATGTACATGGCGTGCCACCGAAATGATTTACGATCAAACGATAATAAGCGAGTTGATACATCATCCGATTTATTAGACAAATTTCAACAACACCCCCCAGATTCATCATTTGAATTAACCTCGTTTAAGGTAAAATTTCATGTCATTAGACTTTTATCGCTTCATTAAAATTATTGCTATTCTAACCAACCTGTGTCTGCTATCTTTTTTTATGTAAAAATACAGTTATGTTATAGTTATACAACTGAGTTCTCAGTGGTTCTATGAGTTTTCTATCGTCTTTGAGGCTTTGATCTAGATAGTAACTAAGTTGATTAGAAGAATAATGAACGATCAGAAATATATACAGGTTCAGAAAATTCCGACAACAATTTTTAGCAATTTTCATTTTCGCGTTTTATAATAGACCGATGATGATGTACGAGGACTAGCTAAAAAGTTCTAAGCCTAACCTTGAACATCTTCACAATGACATGTTATTACTATTGATTTGTAAATGCACCGATTTGATTGGATTGTGCGCTGGGCGAAAACAGCCAATCACAGACTGTGAAATAAGCAGTCTTTCTGTCGAGAGCAATGATTGGCTGTACTTTCGTAATCAAATCGGTATACAATCAAATCGTTACATTCTGTCCTACAAGAATGGTGGCTATTGTATACGACGAAATTCGTAAGAGCTTGACATTGCGAAGATGGGCTTGGAAAGACTCATACCAAGTCAATAGTTTTCAGTAATGTCTCTACATGTTCCCCTTTACACAATCTTCCAGTGGTGCTGCAAGGTCTGATTCAGGTCAGGGGAAGATTTTCTGCTGTCACCCTAAAAGTCATTCACAGCGGAAATGGCGTCATCATCGTCAAATCTAATGGTCACTGGACGCCAGGAACTTGGTATGTTTCCGGTTTGCTGGCAAGAGCTTTGGCACCCATGTCGAAGATGATCTGTCACAAAGACGGTAATAAGACTGCATTTGCGGTTCTTATGTCTACGATTCATGAAATAAGTGCACTAATTGGGGGCTAAAATTTGTTTCAATCCGATTGAGATATCCCACTGAGGTTAAGAACATTCCAGCCGACCCTCATATCTTATGATATTTTCCCAGACTGTTGTCTAAATAATGATAATGGAAAATTATTATTTTTTGATAATTGGTTTAGATGAATCGTTTAATGCGTTTCTTTATTGAAAGCCCGGTGGCTATTGTTGTTGGATATTGTACGACCGTAGACGTTTCTCGTATTGGTTTGTCAAACCACCTAGCAGATTGTGACACGATAGCAGTGGACCACCATTGAACTCAGTCGTAGCTATTTGCCACGCCCATGGAAGTCCAATTTTGAAAACGGCAAAAAAGGAAATCCCTCTTGTAAATCACGCCCTACAAGTGATTACTCAAAATTACAAAACTTTCTTTGACAGTGTTATTTTCGCTTTTACTTAAAGTTCTTAATCAGAAAACAGTAACTCAGCTATATGCCCATCATGGATGATCAAAAGTCCAGTGAGCTGTTCTTGGCACACTGGTAGTTGCCTGTGATCAGTAGTATGGTTCCTTGCATCGATGTCTATATAAGAATGTTGCCCAACTTAAGCCAGGACCCAAAATCCATTATGGATGATCAAAGTCTCAGAGAGCTATCCTTGGAACGTTGGCAGTCACCATTGGTCAGAATTATGGTTGATTGAATCGATATCTATATAAGCATGGTGATTTTGATGTGGGTAAATCGTGATACCAATAGACGAGACATCAAATCCATGGTCTGAACTGAACATTCTGTTTGTAGAGGATTGACTCATTGGTCTGGCATCGATTTGGTTTATACCATTTTGATGGGAACAATGGCATACATGTCAATGGAAAACTCGACAAGCATGACGTAGTTTTTACAGGGAAGAAGGCTAATCATAAGCAGAAGAGTTTCTTCGCCTGATTAGGATGATAAAGACGAACAACCTCGAGCATTGAATTGGTGGTTTACGAAGACATATGGCACACAATTGCCCCCTTTTCTACTAAGGATATGCAATTTGACAAAAGGCCCACTCACTCGTTAGGTACTCGACTAAGTCACCCATCAATCCAGCTGTAAATGGGTTCGTGCAATCTGGAAAGACAAATGCCAAGAGGTTTGGCTAGGACCAGTTGGTAGAAAGGATCCTCGTGAACCTAAGTTGTTTCCTTATAAGAAATGTTCCCCTCTCTACAAAGATTGAATAATTATGCCAAACATAAATCACCTGGCTTTGTGATCTCTCTGATAGAGAAGATGATTGAAAAGTACAAAAGCAAAATGGCATCAGGTATTCCGGACGATGATCGCTAAAGTGCTTCGCGGTACAAGATCCTCGTAAACTCATTACAACAAATGAACGTTTCTTTCTTTCTAACAATAAAAGTGTTTGCATTATCATATATTGTCGTTTGCCATTGTTGAGCAGGTGTTTCATCAATAAAATGGCTTGACAATCTTATAATACTTATAAGAACTATAATAATGTTATACCAACGTCATTAAATTGTTACAGTGCAACAAAACTAAGGTGATCTCAGATAGAGATTCTGACTTCCAAATCTGTAACTGGATTTGCAACGACTGTTATCAAAAATAAATCAGCCGTCTTTGTGCAAGAATAGGACGATCGCATCTGCCAAGTGCGAGAATAGGACGGGCGCATCTGCTCTGTGTGAGAATAGGACAGTCGCATCTGCTCTGTGTGAGAATAGGACGGGTGTATCTGCTCTGTGTGAGAATAGGAGGGTCGCATCTGCTGTATGCGTGAATAGAACGGGCGCACCTGCTCTGTGTGGGAATAGGACGGTCGCATCAGTCTGCACAGCGTGGGAATAGTATTAAAGTTGTGAATGATCTTATCGGCAAGTTGTAAGTTTTCTTCAAAGACCTCCATGGGAAAAGCAATTTAAAGGTCGCTTCAAACATATACGTGATTTAATTTATATTTGTTGCACAAGCAATCGAATTAACGCGGATATAATGTACATTTTCAACGCCTCGGAAAATTATAAAGCACACCTGCCTGTCACAATGATTCCACGTAACCATTTGATGAAAATTAAACTCCACCCCCTTCCAAATAATCCGTCTTTCATCGATTTCTATTGAATTCACTTGATAGTTGGACGTTTCACTTGCTCTAGATATGTTAACAAAACTTGACTTTTCACTTCGATCTTTTCAAGCACTTCGCTAGTAATAATCTTTGCTAGTGGTCTACTGGAATGGTAGAGTAGAATTCTTTATATGACTTATTGCTTTATGTGCACCTGTGGAATTGCCAGTGTCATTTGATTTGATTTCTGAGCAAAGGTAAGTCTTTTTGATTTTTTTAATATGCCACTGGTTCTAGTTTGGAACAATTTTTCTACGTTTAGTTGTGCACTTTTATAATAAATTTCATTTATTGTTATGTCATTCTGTGCGAGTCAAGATTCGAAACGTTACAACAAACAAGTGTGGTCCATAAACAAAACCTTGTTTCGTGTTGACAAATTACATCAATATTCACGTAATTATGTTTTCTGGTTTTTTAAAACAGTTTTCAATAAAGGTCTTATATATCGGCAGATATCAAACGCTAACAGTTTGTAACCTGAGAATAGGCTCCAGGGCATAAAACACTTCTCAACTCGGTAGAGTTTTTATTCAAATTCATACTACCCCTTGCATCAAGAAAATGTAAAATTTGGAGATTAATGCAATAATGCCAGAACCATTGTACCCTAAGGAATAGATTGATATTTTATTCTTTGATATAATCGGTTATACACCTGCGAAAGCTGTAAAATCTAAGCTAAATATGAAAAACGGTTTGTGGTCACGGGGCCAGAGCAAAGCGCCTAGTAGATCAAACCAGAATGAATAACTAACCTGCAAGTTTTAAATAGTAATATCTTAAAGGGATTGTTTAAAGCAGAGGTTTTCAACCCGCGGGCTGGGGGTAATTTTGAATTTTTTTGTAGGATAAATTTTTTAGACAATTATAATTTCTATTCGGCCAGGCTATTTCTCCGACATGAAAAAGATTGCAGAGAAAACTTAAGAAAAAAAATGTTAAACAGTAAGGGTTGATACTGGACGAGGAATCAATCAATCGATTAAGTATCCTAAAAGGGGTAATAGAAAGAAAAAGGTTGAAAAAACTTAGTATAGAGCTTTCGTTACTTTATATGTGTATCGGAGACACTGATAACATTGATTTGTATCATTTCAATGTTCAACCATGCAACTGTGGTTCTTGCAAATCAACCAAAGTATTTAAATGACATATCTATCACAAAGAGGGTGTTAGATATTATATGAACTTTTACGTAGCAACGTCATAAACGGCAAAGCACTTCACACAAACCAACAATAACAGAATCGGAAAATCAGCGGCTCAACTACCATAAGGGCTAGTTTAACCAAGTCCATAGACCCCCACCCTTTATGACCCCCACCCCTTATGCACCAACCAAAAAATACAATATTTAAAAAATAAATAAATGAGTGAAATATCATTAACTACAGACTGAAAATATTTAAATCTTATATTAACAGGCATTAAATTGACTTTCAGAGGGGTCTCAGAATGCAGGGCCCCAAGAGCTTCCACTCATTTAGATGTGCCACTGCGGAAAATTGGAATGATGCAAATAGATACCATTAAAGCTTATTTACAACCGCTTTAACTCAAGCTTTCTTTATACCCTACATCACCAGCCATCTGTTGCCTCTTTCTAACATCATGATTTACATTAAGCCAAAAAGCATGTTTAAATGCATTTATTCAGATACATTGAACAGATTACTTAGTGTAGTCTGAATATCGTTCTAGCGTGACGGTCATTCATATTTTTATATTAATAGAATATCTGATATTATTTTCTGTTTCTATTTGTCGGGTGTTTTGATTATGTGTGAATTTAATCTGTCCAAAGCTTTCTTGGAAGCTGTGGCGGATTTTGGACTTGTTGGGTCGTAGGCAAATGAGCGGTAGAAGGCCTAATTTTAGGGAGGGGACAAGGTGTGGTAACAATTTTATGGCAGGAAGTTTGCAATCTTTTTCCTTTTCAAGAACAGATCACCATCACGGAGGTGCCGCCTGGTTTTCATATGTTACTGATGCATCGAGGCGAAATTCATCCTTTCCTCACACACACGCGTTTGTGCTTCAATTGGCAAAATGGTCCAATACGATGCAGGAGTCAGACCGTCGGACTCATTTTTCACACGACCAGTTGGGCATTGGGTCGGGTGCCGAAGGAAACCTATTGATTTGTTGGACCAGGGCTTCTCAGTCTACCACCGTCCAGTGGCGTTCCTGATAACATTCGAGGGGATGGGGGGTTGGTGGGCACAGGTCATTCTTTCACTATGTAAAATTTGAAAGTGGTGGGGCAGCCTCTTTTCTGGGTGGGCCCTGGTTCCCCGTAGAAACGCCAATGCCACCGTCAGTATTCCGTATTTTTTTCTTTACACAAGAATTCCAACTTTACAGTATGCTTGCTGAAGCTATACTAATTGGAAATACTATTCAAATGAGTCATATAGTTTTTTGTGTGTTAAATTGTCACATCAAGTGTACTTGTAAGATGTTGAAGTTACATGTCTTATGGCTTCTAGTCATAAAATACATCATCACTCTTGAATAACTTTCAATGTGACAAGTATATTTTCAATTCCAAGGCTTCAATTCTGTAAGTTATTGCCATGGCAGTGGAATAAGCCCACCGGGTTGGAAATAACGAACGCACTATTTAGATGTTCGACCCTTGAGGGCTTCCAGATCAGAGAAAAGCACAAACACAAATTAGCGATCGATCACAAAGCTGTATTATAGAAATTAAGTTCAAAACCACCGAAGATGATATTATAAACCTCATATAAGTTAGTTAATTCGCAGCTATTGCAAATGCATTGCCAATTTCGTATTTTGGATTTCGCTTGCGGTTCGAATCTTTATTGTTAGGGTGTTACGGGAATAGAATTCCCATAAAAAAGCACGGGTCGTTTTGTTTTCATTGATTCAACCAGGATCCCATTGTACAAAAAATCGTTCGATCACCATTGTTAAAATGACGACTCGTCATTTTAAGATACTCTGTAATATATAGAAAAGTGAATAAAATTCCTAGTTTGAAATATGTTTTAAGGAATTAAGCGATTTTGTAACGTTTCTAGTACTTCTGAAGACTATCTACATATATTCAAGACTAAAATAAAAAATGGCGCATCTCTCTCTTTAAATTTCATTATTGTACATCGAAATGATTCAGTTTTTATATAACAGATCTGTCTCGAGACATTATTTAATAAGAAAAAAAACACAGTCCGCTAAAGTTATCAGCGTATTAAACTAGAGTTCCCCAGACTTGCTTAAATCCCTCGAGAGGCATATCATGTAATTTTTTACATAATAATACGACAAGGGCTGACTGTAAAATAATTAAGAATTCGCGAAATGAAGTTTTTCAAGCATTTTTGTTAATGCACATCGATTTTGACTCGTCTGGAACTTCATGTCTGTTTTAGACAGATGACAATCACAAAAAATAAGCCGGGTTTGAGGCGAATTCAGTACTGTAGATTGCACTACATTTTGCAAATTGTGCAAAAGACGTTAAATCTTTCAACCAAAATAAACAAAAATTAAAATACATTTATAAAAAATTATCAGCAAAGGTTTAGGCGTTAGGATTTGTGAAAATAGGACGCATACTTTTTTTATACCCCTATTCGTAAAACTGCCAAGCATGCAAATCAGAACTTTTAGTTCGTATACAATTAATATACACGTTACACCGGAAGTGAATGGAGTAATAACATCCAGACCGTAATTAACATCATAATATAGTCACTTCCGCTGTTTCAGCGTGGATAATTGCAATCGATCTAGATGTCTCAACTTAATATCCAATCTGGAAAATGTAACTGAGCTTAGATTTAAGCTCTTTCGGCTTGGGGTGGTGGGGGAGGGGGGGGGGGTATGCTAGCAATTATAAAGTATGAGAAAATACAGTTGTATCGGACTATACATAATATTCTTTCAGAGTCTGTAAGAGTCGGATATTTCGGACTACACGTTAATATTCTCTGAAAGATCCTAGAATTGAGCAAGACCTGACATCATACAGATCAGCCTTCTCGCGATGTCATTTACAGGTTACCATGATTATACAATGCTAATATGTAACTCCGTCTCCCTAGAGATTGTCTTTTTCCTGTTTCCCAATTATATACGCGACGAGTTCAACACTAATTCAAATCATATACAATATTTCATGTCACACTGTCAAAGAAACTTGACACCGACATCAAAATCAGATCTGCGCGATGATGACAGGCTAATCCGAAAGTCTTCCCTTGTCGTTTCTAATTACTTTGAATACAAGCAGGTCGACAATTAGCGTCGACAAAACATTGTTTATATTACATAAGGGAAATTGTACGTCTAAGTTTATAAACTTAAAACAAGCATGCCTTGTAAAAAGGTCTAGTCGTTTGACGCCTTGGGATTCAGTGCGCTGCTTTGTTAGCACGCTACAGGTTTTGCACGTCAAAGATCCCTTGATATTTGCAAATTGAATAGAACAGTCGGTCTACTGCCGTAATTTCCCTAATTTCTTATTGCATGGTTTCATCAATACAAAATAATTCCATAGAAAAATACGACCGTCAAATTTAAAGATGAGTTCCCTTATTTTTATTTATGAAAATTAAAATGCTAATACTTATATGAATAGAAAGTAGAGGTGTTTTCATGACTTGGGAAAAATCCAGTTTGTCCATTATGAATTCATAATTAGCTAAATTAGAAGAGATTTGCCAGCAGAATTCCAATGAGTGACCGATAAAGAAAGGTCAAAAAGTATTTTTTGTTTATCCAGACTGTAAATACATTTATGATTAGTCACAACTCTTAATTATATGCATTGAGAACATAATGAACCAATGCAAATTCGTTTGGCGTATACATCAGAAATCTAGAACGCAATTATAAGCAATAAACTGCTAACGCGCAGTTTTTGAATTTTCCAGCCAACCTTTATCCTAATATACGACCGTACACGCCATTGGATCAGAGGGATTTCTGAATGTAGGAATATGTTGCAGAAGGATAACGGTTTATTGTCTTGTTTTACTTTTACCTCGAGGAGATAAACATTTATGATGTCGTCACGTGACTCTCATAACGGCCAATCAAAACGCTTGATAGCAGCCTTTTCGCGTTTCGTTTTGTAAATGAGAATGTAATGTAATTTAAAAAGAGCATGGGTTATTTTCATATTCAGTTTCTGAAACGTTCTTTCTCTAAAAATATTTAACATTATACTAAAGCTGGATATTCTATAGACTTGCAGACATTATAAGTATTTATTTATTTTTTTTATGGTGGGGGCGGGGGGGAGGGGTGGTGTAATATAAATGAAATTTGTATTTTTATTTTGAATATAAATTCTTTGGCAGAATATTTTAATTCTGAAACACCTCTCAAGTTGCTTAACGGAATTGTCGTGCTTGTACGGATTTGATTAATTTGGAATTAAAAAAAGACACTTTTTAAACACAACTAAACATAAAAAAGCAAATTTAAAAAAAATTTCATTACCTAAGGCAATTACACCATATCAAAAATAAAAATAATATGCGTTTCTTTTGTAACAAAGTACATATCACGGACTATTAGAATTCTTCAAATTATATCGATCAGGTGCCAAGCTGTTCTAATTGGATCGAAAGAAAAGCATGCCTTTCAATCAACACACATTACATTACATTTATGTAGCTTGCAATTCATTAGAGTCTTTTGTTTGAACTTTATCGACAAATTAATTTGCAATTGCAATTTTTCATATCTTTAATGCAATTGAAAGTAGCGTTTAAAATTTGCTTCTAATTGAGATGTTATTTGACACGCGATATCCTGTCATATTTTGTTACATTTTTTAAGCAATGGCGGCTGCAGAATTTCGCAATTTAGGCGGAGGATTTTTTAAGGGGGGTCGATCCTCATCAATTGGATTTTCAACCCAGTTTCTTCTTGTAGTTTGTGCTGGTCTAACATAGAATAAGCATCTTGTCGATTGAAAGGGACATTCTAAGCCCCGAGTAATTCAGCGTGCGCTCGTTGAAGACCCCTAAGTTAAATAATGCCGTTGTCCTAGAAAAAGAAAGAAATAAAGAAACAACTATATTTACAAAGATAACAACTTAGGTTCACAGTTAAGGATCCTTAAGGTTAGTTGGGTGGTAGATGACAAGTCAACGTTCGCTTCCAGGGGATACTGATATCGGAAACTATGTAGTTGTTGGTAGCCGTAGTAGTTGGTAGTTGGATTGGTTCAAATTGGACGATTCTGTGTTGTTGGTTTGGTTGTTGATATTTCGCGCGGTCTGGTCGGGTACCCCTTACAAATGCCATGTCCTCTTAATCCACACAATATGGCGTCATTAAACGAACCAATTTAAATCAGTTGGTAGGAATTCCAACTGCCTATTGGGAATAGTAATAGAAAGACCAGTTGACGCCGAAGCAAACCCCATGTGTGGCGTCAAGATTTTAATTAAACAGCTTCCAGACTATAAAGAAATTACATTTGGAGGATAACCCACAATGGAGATTAAAGATTTGGCTATAAATAGAATTATTGAAAAATCTGGATATTTTGAACAATTTGTTGCCGAAAAAATGTATTTGTAGTGAAAAAAGTTGGAACATGAACATGATCGACTTTCGGAAGAACTAAACGTGGAATCAGCATTTTTCTTTAAATTGAGGAAGATTTGAGCAACGGCACCTAATCGACATTCCAATTTGTTACCCACAGAACCATCCGGCAGTCAAAAAAAAAGGTTTCCAACCCAGCGTTAAAGGGAACCCCTTCAATTTGAAAAAATACATAAAATGCTATACGAAGTGACCCGATAAATAACACGTGTTTCTTTTGCTTTATAATAAAAAAAACGCTTTATAGTTTGAAAGCGATACTTTTGAAAATGTTTTGGTATGACACGACTAGTTCAAAAGAAAAAAAAATCTCACCGTTACGCTGTGTTCTCTATACACGAGCCTAATGACCAAATACTTGTATTTTAATGGAAATATTGACCATTTCAAGAACTGGTCTTTTTGATACTAAACAACTGTAATTTGAATGGTTAATGATATCGTAGTAAAATCTCCATCGATTTACTGCGTCTGGGTAATCAAAGCGTAGTGATCTTAAAAGTAATTTTCTGATAAGTAATCAGAGAAAATATTATCAATTCATATTTTGACACTTCATCAGTTTGCAATTCGCCAATCCACCTTATTCAAAGGAAAAGTTCCGTCTATTGGTTCCAAGTTCGTGGGTACACGTCAGTTAATACTCCAGTTGGTACCTTAGGAGGCCCATTGGAAGATGTTAAAGGTATATTGCAAATATTCACCAACATGTTTCAATGGAATGGTTTAGCTAATGGTTTCATGCTTGTGGTTACCAACACGCTAGTGACAGCGTTTCTACTAGTGGGGCCCGTTGACGTAAGCGAGTTGGGACCCTCTCCCGGGATATTTTTCACATAACTTCTCCTGTATTCTGAAACCCTCTTCAATAAGGACATGATATTGCCCTTGAATAAGTTGTGAACAGTTAAATATTGGGTGTGGGGGAAAGGCTTAGGTTAACTGAGCCACTGGCTAGTGAATACTTAAGGGAACCTTGAACAATAATATATGGATACTATCGTCCACATATATGGAAATACTCACCAATCAACATGTTTCAAAGGAATCTTCGTGTCTATTGGTTCCAACTTCGAGGGTACAAGCCAACACTCTGTCGTATACTTAAGGGGGCCCTCTGGAATATATGAATGACATACTGTCGTCTACATATATAATATTCATCAACCTGATTAAAAGGAAACGTTCTCGGTCACGAGCATGCACACTGGTGGCGGCGGTTTGGACAATTTTATGTCGGTAATGGTAATAACTACACGCTCTGGGGATGCCGACAATATAATTTGGGGCGGAACGTCTCTGTTGAATTGTATGAGAACTCGATGTCTGCAACGTGGTATGGATATAAGCTTTTAATTTATATATTTATGATGTCCAAATCATGTGCGGGTTCACATCATCATCTAAATAAGGGTTACAATACATCAACCCGGCGTTCAATTGTCCGCTTTTTTATTAGTCGTTATGTTTTGTATTATAGTTCATACCTTGAGAAAAATCATGAAAATTAAGAGTACTTGTGGTTAACTATGTCCGGCTCCTGTCTTTCCGGACGTTTATCAGTGTCAGTAATCGGCATACCACGACAGCTCTAAAACCATCGAAACACTGACAACATCATAGATACACGCACGATTCTTGTGCCTGACCTTGTGGGACACGTTTCTTATCTACGGATTATTAGTGACAGTAATCACAATGTCACGACAGCTGGAAAAAAAACCTCGAGACACTGACTAGGGTAAACATAAGAATTCTTGTCCTTGATCATGGCGGAAACTTATCAGTTAAAGCAATCGGAATGTCAAGACAGCTCGACTCTTTCTAACTCATGGGAATTAATAGAACATGAGAGTCCTTGGCCACGATACAACTCGTCTTTTTTACGAACTATCAGCAATTTGAGACCGAAGATCTCTCGAAACTGGCCAGGTTACTGGAATTGAGCGTTCATTAAGAGTTTATGTCTTTGACTATACTCATTGACTTATCTACGAATCAGCCGAGACACTATCACCATGATTGGAAATTTTGAGTGCCCGCAAGAGTTCTTGCCCTTGACCATGCTATAATATGGTCCGTTCGAATTACCAGGACATCGAGAAATACCTCACGTACATTGATTACTCATAAGAGTTCTTGCCCTTGATCATGCTATAATCTGGTCTTTACTGTAATGTCACGACAGCGAGAAATCCCTGGAGTCTTTGTTTGTGTTCCTATATTGAAATGTTATCAAATAAGCGTAGACACCTCATACCGTGTTCATAATACAACCGTGAGTAATCTCCGACTTGACTAAATTGAAACCAATATCGGGAAAAGCTAATATAAGCTGGAAAATTATTAACCTAAAAGCCGTGTTTCTTAATAAGTTATCGTCCTAGCGGGATATCACATTCATTGGACTGAACGAGCTAAGAAGGAAGTGTATTCTTTTCTACTTAGTTTCTGCATCTATTTTATAAATATCTTGGAACTTTAACCTTCAACAGTTCGAAATAAAAAAAATAGGCTAATGCCGCAAACCCGCCAAAACGACCGTCGTACACATTGCATGACGTTACCCCTCTTTGTTCGACACACAATAATAGGGTGTAAAACTCCATTAAAGTCTTTAGTAGCCTTATCATGAAAAAAAATAGGAAGTAAAATTTCATTTCGTTTGATTATTTAAGCGGAAGAGGTGGTCGTAATCTGCAACCATCCAATTAAACATATTTCAATAAGGCAATATAATATATATATATATATTACAGTATGCACGTCAGTCGTGAAATAATAATATAACTGTTATGAAATATCATCAAACCTTCTTTGCTTTCACAGAGTTAAAACTGATGGTTATGTTGAAATAATTTCGAAAATCGGACTTCTTTCATAACAAGGATTTCACAATGTCTGGTCCAAGGGAGACAAATTTTGCTTTTACTGAATTAAAATTTGCATCCTAATGGTCGTCTACAGCTTACACGAATACAAAATATTAAGTCATGTTCGGAGATAAAAAAAACCGTTAGCAATCATAACAATCTTGCTAAAAATCGCAAAAGTAATCTTATCTAATACACGATCTAATATAGGAAAGTATGAAACCGTGTAAGAATAAATTGCTAAAATTGTTGTATAGTAGGGAAAAAACAAATCACGTGTAGAGTTATATTTTGAGTCGATAAAAACATAGTTGATTATTTTCAAAGACAATTATCATTTGTCATCAAATATCACAATTGACATTATATACACATTTTGTAATCTGAAAAATGACCATGTTTTTGGTGATAAATTTGAAAAACAATTCCGATGGCATCTAAAGTTCTAGCACGTGTCAAGATTGGTTTACAGGTGTCACTTTCCATACGAGGAAATCTGTAGTTTATTGTGATTGAAAATAAAGGATTAGGTTTCGTTTTTTTAGTACTGTAAAGTGCATTGATTATTAAGAAGACTAATAGAAGTACCACGACAAAAAGCTTTAACGGTGAATGACGAGGAAATGATAAGACTGTGAAATATGAAATATGTTGCTTCATATACGAAGGCTTCGTGTGTTAAAAGCAGTTAACGGTCAAGGCACTGTATTGCAGAAAATGTAATGTGCTGCTTCACATATCAAAGCTCCGAGTGTTACAGACGGCCAAGGTGCTGCGTTATGTGCTTCTTGATAAGCCTAGTTATAAATGCAATCGGTGGTCAAAGGGTCAACGCTTTAGAGAGTGCTGTATATGGTAACAAACCAAGACTAGGTGTATGATATTGCTAGTTCACAGTCCAAAAGTTCATCAAGCTAAAAACAGGGCAAACTACCATAAGGACTGGTTGAACCAAGTCCACAAGCCCACATCCCTAAGGGGACCCTACCCTCAGAAAAACTGCAAGAATGCAAGGGCCGCTACCCATTAAGTTGCACCATTGCAACTCCACAAAATGCGACATGGACGCAATCCTATGTTTTTCACAACAATACGGGCTGTAAGTTTAAAGATGGATGACTTTTAAATGATAAAATCCGTCGGTACATAATGTTAATTCGTCTTGCATCGTAGGCTATATTATTACTTAACTGGTAAATATTGTCTTTGAAAATTAGGTTGATGTTTTGTTTACAGTTAAACGGTTTCATCAACAATTACTAAACAAACAATAAACAATTTCCTTAGAATAACTATTATTATTAGACTTGAAGTTATTTTTGACTGTGCCAGTAACAAGAATGCCATCATTCGTAATGTTTTCTGTACTGTAAATATACAAATAACGCTAAAATTACGAGGTTTCTGAAATCAAATGATGTACTTCTGAAAATGAAATATGTTCTTCTGAAAATGACATGATAGGGGGTTAAAGGACCTTTCAGGACCTGATTGATATAATCAAGACTAGCAGCGCCATGTAGTGAACAAAGAGGGCACTACACTACTCTTTTTCCATTTCAGACTGTCGTGGGATCTTAAACGTGTAAAGCCTGTAGCACACGTGGTCTTGATATATTTTCCCATCCGAACGACTAAACGCTTTTTCCATGTCTGCCACTACGACCTGCATTACTGACAGGGGGAAACAGGGTTAAAAAAATTCAAAGGTATTATCTCGACCTATGCTGGGATTAACACTATGATATGAAGGAGAAAGCCAAATGAAATGAAACGGAGATTTACTTCAGAAATTTCTGCCTTGAAATATAATCGGTAATCACTCTTTAACGATACAAGGAAGATATACAAATTTATCTGATTTTAGCCACGATCATTTGTAAGAAAAATAAAACCCATTCGCTTTACATCACGTTTATGCATTATTTATTGTACTAATCTAATTGAGATTTCACCAAAATGCCAATATGCGGCTACGTATTGAATTTCGCCAGTTTTCACAGCGCCGTATCTGTTAGCATCTCGAACCTGTATGTGTTGAAATATGGCAGAGATTTCTCGTTGCTTGTGTTAAAGTAATTACGAATAATCAAGTATATTTATGTAAGTTGTGATGTTACTAATAACAAATCGCGTTTTGAGTTACGCATCAAAGAAACATTCTTTTCTCTGGCGTCTGTGATGTGTTAACAGTTTTACTTTTCACCTGTAGCGCTCTTACAAATCAAATGAAATGGAGTTTTCCGTCTTAATTACTTGCTTTTGGATTGCGCCACTGCAGATGTGAAAGCTGTGATTAGTCTAGGTACGATGTCCGTTGCGGTGTACGATATAGTATCAATACAGTAGAAATTAGCGAAAACGTATCGTGACCGAATTTTGTCCAGACGCATACCTCGTATCTACTGTATTTTAGTTTATTGCGTTTATTACCAACTTTAAAGTGCGGGCACACGAGTGGTCTTGGTCGGAGATTTTTGTCGCGGATTAGAGTCTTGAGTAAAATCTCGCTTGTGCCCGTGCTTCCACGACAAGAGTATCGCCTCCCCGACAGGATTTAATATAAAACATGTTTGATACTTGTCTCCAATAGTTTTATCATCTGCGAGACAAACCGTCATCTTTCAATCAGATTTATTTTCCTTTGAATTGCATGCTCTGCAAGTGAAGTGACTATCGACATGGTGGAAAACGACTGACTGTGGATTTTTGTCTCCTCATCGGTGACCAAGACATTATTCGTGTGCCCGAACTCTTACACTGTAAATGACATTTGTTTTGTAAATTATTCAGTGCAAAAAGCCATTTTCTTGTCAAATTTGTCCTTATATTTAATTTAGCTTCCTGTATAAATACAAAAATCTTATAGACATAAATCCTAGGTAATAAAAATTGAGCACTTTATTCTACATCGAACTGTCGTAACTTTTAATTATAGCCATTAGAACAGATTTCTTTATTTGTTATATATTATCTCAGAGCGTTCCCAAGTGACCCATGTGAATTATAAATTGCCTTAGCACACTAGGAATTGATGTTTAATTTCACATAGATATTACCTATTTGACTAATCGTAATTTAAATCATCTAGATTTATCCTGTAAATGGCTTTCTCGTCTACATATTGTGAACTAAATAAAATAAAACCAAATGTAAACTTCTAATTTTCATCTCCTCTAACATGGCTATTGCGGTAGTTTTTGCTAGCGAACATCGGAGTCAACACCATCAATATGGTTAGTAGATGACCAATTAACGTTCGCTTCCAGCGGATGCTGTTGGAAATATGCATGTAAAGTCCCTGTAGTAGTAAGTCTATAGGCACGTATCCATGGTAACGGATGCCGTCATAATGGTGGCGTAAGACCTTGTATAATCTGGCCCTTTAGGTACGTATCAATAACATCGAATGGAGTGGCGTCATGCGTCGAGGTATGACGTTACAACGGTCTGACGTCATCCGTTACTATGGATACGTCTCTATAGAGGCCTAGTTATTACTAGCATATCTTAGAAAATCGATGGTTTATACGTCATGTTATCCAGCACATTTTTTTGATAAAGAAAACGATGCAACGTCATATCCAGTCTAAGCGGGTTACTTTGTGACGTATCCATCTTAAGAACTATACGGTATACGGACATACAAACTTCACAAAACATGGATTTATGGCTGCGTCCTGTCTCTCATCTCTCTTAAAAGCTCTATTAATAAGTTTTGGTTTTTACATAAATGTCAACAGAGGGAATTACGATATGATTATGATTTTCTCATAACCAGACGGATTTTTAAATCTCACCATTATTTTCACATTTTTAATTGAATTTTATACTCTATTAAGTAAAGCGGTTCATACTCCTATTTTAACAGGTTGATATTTATATAGCATTCACTTGAATATTTCATTCTGAAATAAACAGCATCAACATACGAAGGTTAGCATCGGTGGACTTGGGCCCTCCACTTTCAATTTTACATTGTGCATAGAATGGCCTGTGAACCCACCTGGAAAATTTTTTGGCCCCTGCTCGCCCCCCTCATCTGATGTTTCCTTGAACGCCACTGGTTAGCACAGTCCAATGAAAATTACAACACAGTTGTATTCAGTTAATAAGCCAATCCCAGCGTTGGAGAGGGTAGGATTTTGATTGGCTGGCGGTGTCATCAAACAGACGAATGTTCAAGCCAGAGGGCCATCTTTAGACCCTAACTAATGTGGTTAGTGGAAATTTGGTCTAATTTTAGACTAAGGTTAGAATGGTTGCTAACTATGAGAAACTATGAATAGTAGAGACGGTAGTATCGTCTAAAATCTACAGCACCATGAAGATGAACATTTTTGAAATGTCAAAATTAAGAGAACCTCAACGTTTTCATTAACAAAGTCTAGCATTACCGTTTCTAGTGGGTTTATTTAATATGTTTTCAGAATATTTATGATAAAGTTACATTATTACATGAAACAGGATGCGGAATTTTTAAAACAAATTCCCGCGGCATGTCTGCAGCATGTTTCAGGGAATTGTCTGGAAGAAAAACGAGAACTTCAATTAAATAAAATTTTTTGATTCGTCGTATCATTTTGTTCGTTTTAAAATTACAAGTAGGTCAGACGGCAAAAAATTAAACTGCATATTATTTTCTGTGCAATACTTTTGTTTTTGGAAAATCGGGTTAGGAGTTGAACGTACGTTGTTTGTGGTCGTGGCTCAACTACATGAGTAGGGGGTTTGTGGACTTGGGGCTACTCCTCCCGGATTTTTTTAAAATAAGGATATAATAGTTCCCGCGGTTGGGTCCTATTATAAGTTGTGAACCATTTTGTAATTGTGTTTACCTTTTAGATACTTACTTTGGCATATTTATTTTTCAATTTTGTATTTTTTTTATGGGTGTGGGAGCTCGAGGACTTGGATCAACCAGTCCGTATGGTAGTCGTAGTTGTTCTGGTAGGATATAACTACAGGCTGGTCAAGTACACATCTCTCGACTGTCGTAAAAGACAAAGTTATATTAATAAAGTCTATGTTATCCCAAACCTTTTCCAGAAGACGAATGCAAGACTCTATTTTGTTTCATTTGTTTGCATCAACCACAAATAAGTTTTCGTACTGCCAAGGGACGTCATAAATCACAAACACAACATAATTTTATGGAATAAGCACACTTCCTCTTTAGTAATGGTTCCCAATCTTTCTCAGCCTTCACACCCCTGGAGCAATCACCTGGACCTTTCACACCCCCAAAAATTTGTTTCATCCACATTTCCAGCATGTGATGATATGAGGTGCTCAAAATAAATTCTTCTCCTACACCAATTGGCCACACCACTGACACCCAAGTCCCACACCCACAGGAGTGGAAAACACCCCAGGTTTGGAACCAGGGATGTGTAGATTCGACACTAAAGCTGATGAACGCCTTATATTTAAAAAAAAAGTGTGATTATTCCATAGTATTGTCTTGTGTTTGTGATATATGTTCAAGTCTTATATCAAAGATACGTCAAACCGGAAGTAAAAAAATATAGTCTGGAAGAACTAATCGTCTTTTACTTTTTTTTTCTATAGGGTCACATCATTTCTTTGAAGAAAAAAGGTGTCATTAGATTTCAGACACAGATAATTTTTATCTAAACAATATCAGTTGTTTTTATTGTATAAATCAAAACAATTCCATTTGTTTAAAAACAATTCCATTTGTTCTTAAAAACAATTCCAAAGGACACTTATTGCATGATATTCGACACGTCTAGACTATTGCCTTTCTACCATTCATTGCTATAAGGTGAAAAGGCTCAGTTCTTGTGAAAAGATTTCCTGTAAACAGACCGCTATCTGAGAAATTTGTGTGCTATTCTAAGCTCATCCGAGTACCATTAAGCATTTTTTTTATCTCCGAGATGGACATGGATTTGCACGTTCCTGGCAGTAAGTTGCAACATTTCTGTTACCCTTGTAACACCCTATCGGTACTTTTTGTTGTCGTTGGCAGTCTATGTAATGATCCTAAAGTGTGCTTTTACTAGACAATACCCGTTGCCATCAACCAATCAGCTACGAAACTGTCCTGGAATGACACTTTCAGTAAAAAACAACGAAATGTTTCAACGTAGCACGACTAAGAGATGCAGGCAAAATTGTTTTATAAAAGCGAACCCAGGCCCGTAGCCAGACTTGATTGGTGGGAAGGGCAAGTTATAAATCTGGAGGGGCAATGGTGTATGGTATATAGTATTTTCAGGGGGGCAATCCTTTGTCCTCCCGTGGCCATGGACCTGAGCGGGCCAACGAACCAAGTACTTTTACTCGAACGAGTTCTAAGATATATAAACTATTTGATCTATTAAAAAGTCGCTCAAAATAAACTTTTTTAATGAACATTTAATTGTAATGAAAATAGTCCAAATTGAAACTATATATTATTACACGAAAGTCACACGGAGTGTTAATGAAATACGTTTTGAAACGTTCAGAAATAATGAAACTAAACATGACTCGATTCAGTCTTTTCCGAAACGCCGAGACAAAATTGATAATTTAATTCGCTTTTTAATTAAATTTTTAATTAACCTTAATTTCAACCTGATCAACAAGCCCATCAACTTGACTAGACTGACGGAGTTCATTACGCATTCGAGTGAAAACTCAAACCTACCAAGTCAGAGAGAGAGAGAGAGAGACATTCCGATTGATGGATGCAATGCTATTCCGTGTCGAAAACGTCTGATTTTTTGACACAAATTAACGTTGTTTTCCGGTTCTATGGCTAACTCGTCGGAATAAATACGGCTGAAATAAAACCAGTTTGGCCCTTGATCAATATTGGGTCTGAATTAACGGTTATATATTCTTGATTCTTTGATAGTTAACTGTCTGCAACCGTGCTTGTTTTCATTGAAAATTGTTCGTTGTCGTCGAAAATTGCCTTGAAGCACTCAAATGGCTTTTACAACTTTGTCGACCAGTATTTGTGCTTGTCAAATAGAATGAAGTTCTTTTAACTCCCCTTCAGGAGCCTTTGAACTTAAAGGGATAGGTTCATGGGTATTTTAGTCTCCGAAACAAGAATTTCATAGCTAAGCTAATCCGTTAAAGTATTCAAATCTACGTGTGTCCAGAATTATTCGCGTTTGAAAGTCAAAATAACGACTCACCTTTTCTTGAGACTCATATATGGAAAAGACATATATAGAAACTGAAAGTGAAATTTCTCTTTGAGGTAAATTTGAGTCTCTTGAAATAAGAGAAGGACCCTAAAAAATGGCTAACCATAGCCTTTAAATCACCCACTGTATGGCCAAGGATGATCTCGTTGGCGGGATCTCAAGCACCCATTTGGAAATTGCCTGTTATCACCACTTAAAGCATTCAATGATTTTGACGACCAGTATTTGTGTTTGTCAAATGCAATGAACTTGGCTTACAACGTCTGCTGCTTACAAACTGGCTTTTCATTAACTTAGTAATTAAATGAACTTTAAATTTAAAGAAATCAATCGTCATGGAATCGTAATTCCTGATCTTCGTGGAACCTGGAATAATTATGACGGCCATTTCATGCAGAGGCTAATGCTCTGAACATTTTTAAAACATAGTATTTTGATCCGCATTTTCTATTTAGATGGGGCCCGTGGACTTGGTTTGGCCAATAATCAACTCGATGTCAGGATCATACGTACGCAAAGTGTCTTCAAAACGGACTTCTTCCTCTCCTTCGTTGACTGCTACAGAAATTTCTTTTTCTGATTTGGCCAAACCGATATATATCTTCAATAAAACCTCAGTGATAAATATTTAACGTCTTGGTCCAATTTATTTCCTCGTAATTTCTTCTTAGCTTAGATTTTGTTAAGTATTGATGTCCCTTGGGTCCTTCATATCGCGAAAGCTGCAGTTCAACAATACATCTGTGGCAGTAAGTAATAAGTCTAAAAGCGATAGGACTATTGATGGCTCTAGTTGTTCTCCGATCGCGGAGAAATCTGTTATTCTTTTACATGTCGGTATTTTAACCAGTGTTGACGTTATCCTCTCGTGACCGATGGTATAAACAAAGGGCAGGTCGGCTTAATAGGACAGCTCTATCACTTCACGAACAGTCAGATTGCAATTTCGACTACAAAGTGCAAATTTTGTGTATAGTCTAGAATAACCGGATTCTGGTAACTTTCATGTTAACTAAACAAATGTACAATAAAAAATATCCAGTCTGACAAATCAGACATTACATGTACATGTATTTTGGTAATATATTTGCAAATTTCGTGTACCTTGGCAGACATTATGTAATCTTTTTTCATTTATTTACAACAGTGATACAGCAACTTGAACTCAAAATGTAAATTTCGTGTAATTTGGCAGACATTGAGTATTCTTTTTTAATTTCTTTTTAAACAATAACACGGCAATTTAGACTTAAAAATGCAAATTTCGTGTAACTTGGTACATTTTCTATAGTATTTATTGAAACTGGTATGATTCGTGTTAACTAAACAAACCTCTATTTTCACGTTAATTACTAATTATACTTTTCACTATGAAATATTGTTTCTATCTAAAATCATTCTTTTCTTACAACTTAATGTTTGTTAAAGTCGTTACCGAACGTCTTAACGACTTGTACGTTTCTTATAATCGTCAAATAATTGTAATAAGTGTTTTTACAGAACTTCAAGAACTTCTTCAGTATGTAATAACATCGCTGGTATGAGAAGAAACGATTGTTTTTTGAGCTTCGACGAAAATGATCAACTCTTAACTAACTAGATTTCGCTGAATAGAAATCGAGTCTTAACCATAAATTTCTTTCGACATCTAGATTGATGTTAGTCTGAGATCTGTGGAAAGGAACATGATCTCCTAACGCCATTCTTATCCTTTAATCTCTATGTAACTTTGTTATTTTTCTTCTTTACTTTCTTTCGGCTTCTGATCTCCTTAATTCTTTTTTTCATTGCGTTCTAGATCCCACTGTTTGTTCAAATCGAATTTGAAAAATAACTTCATTTTTAACGTTGTTTAAATCAAATTAAAAAGTAAAATTCAACGCAAAATTTAATTTGTAAACGATGACGATTTGAGTACAACTTTGTCGATGACCAATTATCAAAACAAACTTTACACACGATTATGTAAACGCTCACTTAAATTTTGATTTTGGATTGAATTTGAAAACTAGCTGCATTATTAAAGGTAGTTTTTGAAATTGAATTTAAAAGTAGAATTTAACCTAAAATTTGTCAACGATGACGATTTGAGTACACACTTGTCGATAAGCATTTATCAAAACAAACTTTACGCACGATTGTGTAAACGAAGACGATTTCATTGCACGCTTACCTAAAAGTTTGATTTGGATTTGAAAACTAAAATCATTTAGACGATTTGTGTAAATTGAATTAAAATGTAAAATTCAAAACAAAATTTAATTTTGAAAACGATTCAAGTAAGCTAGTTTCAACGTTTCCTTTGAGTTATTACCAAAACAAAACAACACACCATGATTTCAATGCACAAGTTTGACTTGGCAATTTGCCATGCGCTCTGTATACTGCTGTATGTTTACTTGTTAGCAATTACCAAAACAAGGTGTACACACGATTGTGTAAACGATGACGATTTCATTGCACCTAGCAACCTCAAATTTTGATTTAGACTTCCTATACAGCGTTAAATTTACTTTTTAGAATTGTTCAAACAAAAAATCCACTTCGTTGTGTAATTATCATTAGACGAACAAAATTATGTTGTTGATTTTGAAATTGCAGTTAACTATAATTTTGCTTTTTTTCAAAAGAGAAATTAAATTCTACCTTCTCACGCACCATTCTGTCGTCATTAGTCATTTTTCGACCCGACATGCTAAATATCCCACTGGTATTGAATTGTAGACGAATAGTGCCTCGAATTTAATTTTGAAAAATAATAAAGATAGCCCAAAATGATTGCGATGTCAGTTGGTAAAGCAACTATTCAGACGCGTTTAAAGATGGGGTTCTTATTTTTTTAGTGTCAAATTAAGCAAACTCTTTGATTAAATGATGTTTCTAATGAATTATCATGTATTCTTCAACTAATTTCTTTATCAAGTCTTTATGTTATAATTGCAATAACTAAGAGTTTTAACCAATCATAAATGTCCATGTATTTACATACTGGATAAACAAAAAAAAACTTTTTGATCTTTCTCGATCGGTCACTCATTGGAATTCTTTTGGTAATTCTCTTCTAATTTAGCTAATTATGAATTAATGATGGACATATGAGACAAACTGGTATTTTTCCAAGTCATGAGAACACCTCTACTTCCTATTCATATAAGTATTAGCATTTTTATTTTCATAAATGAAAATAAGGGTGATAGTTATGTAGTCGAAATAGTGCTAGTTACGAAAGTATCCAGATAAATCTATCCCTTTAACAATAATTGTAATTTATCTAAGAACTACTAACAATGAACATCATCTCAAATCACTACAAACCTATGAATATTTTAGATGGTTCAAAGAAGTTTTAAGTAAAAATTGTGATTATGTTATGAAAACATTGGGAAATGTAATACCATTTTTAATTGGTTATCGGATGTTTTTTCTGGTAAAAACTATTCGCACTGAAGATGTTGAGTATTTTATATTATCTAAGTTGTTATGTAAAGAATGAACAAAATTTGGTCTTAATCGACTTAAGATAAGAGCGAAAGAAACAGTTATTTTTTACAAGAGTACTAACTTAGGTTCTCGTAGATACGTCCACGTCCAGATCTTTGCTTGTCAATTGCAAAGAATTGATTGCTGCCTTTTGCCAATATCGACTTAAAAAGGACTCGGTATTGCAAAACGAATAACAACTTAGGTTTTCTTTGATCTTTGCAAGCAAATAGACCTTGGCTTTTTGTCACAGTTTTTTTGCTGGATTTAAGTAGGATTCGCCAACCAGATCTTTGCGATCCTGTCTACCAGTTGATCCTAGTTCAAATCCGTTTTTGTCTTTCTACAGCTGGATCATCTAGATCAATGGGAAAGAAAAAATGGACACATATTGTTTTAGAGGACCCTGTCTACCAGATGGCCCTTGATCAGTTTTGATTTTGCCAAGGTCTTACTAGAATGCCTATGTGCATCCATTTATTATTGACGGTGTCAGCATAGATGGAAAAAGAAAAAAAACTAGAGGATCCTGTTTTTCATATGATCCTTAATCAATCTTAATGTAATGTTAATCTAATTTTAGCAGATATCAATCCTGGTATTTGTTTTTGATATCAATGGAAGGACACGTGTGGCTTGAAAATTGGAATGGTGCAAGAAGCAATATCTATAAGTGTCCTCGATACTTATGCAAAGAAAAGCTATCTCGACAATGTAAAAGCAGCCTTTTCAAGATGATAATTTTAATAAGTTTGCAACACAAAAACAGACGGAATGTTTCTCCCTGTCATTATCAGAAAGGATCATACGAGTCTGTACAATGACTTAAATATGATTAATAACCGCTATCGACGTATCGTCTGCATGTTAACCAGTTCTAATCTGTCCATTATACACATTACGTCAGTAATAAACGTTCATATATGATTGATATTGTTGGCGATGATAAACTTTGCTTCTGAAACAGATTCCGTTTTCCATCAGGGATATTCAATGATCCCCATCGTTATACTGGCTTAGGTTATATCATATTATATTGTCCCAAGAAATGGTGGCCACTGGTTTAAATCTCGGTCAGCTTGTGAAAAATATGTAATTTTCCATCAGAGACATTTCTTTATCTCCATCGCTGCTTGCTTTAGTAATGTCATAATTCGAGCATATATTGTCCCAAGAAATGGTGACCGCTGGTTTTAATCTCGATCACTTCAGAGATAGATTTTATTTTTACAAAGATATGTGGTTATCTCCATCGATATATTGACTTACGTGATAAAAAAACCAGACGCTGGACTGTCTTTCGAAAGTGTCAGTGTGTGGTAGTTTCTCGTTATTCCTGACAACCAAGCTACTTAATAATCTGGAAAAGGTCAATGCCACAAGGTTTGGCCAAGGATCAGCTGGTAGACAGGATCCCCGTCAATCACAGTTTTTATCCTTGTGAAAAACAGTTGTCTCTATTTTTGAAGACTTATGTTATTGTACGGCAGCCAAGCTATAATTAGAATTTCCGCTGCGTCGCTAATTCTTTCACACCCTTAGGGTACTTTCACACCATACCGATTACCAGTTGTATTTGGTTGCTACTAATGAAAATGGCCATAAGTAAACGCAACTCTTGTACAACTGTCACCGGTATTCTTATTACTAATCATACGCAGTTGAGGATCGCTATGGTGTTAGAGCGAGATTGATTACTAAGATTGGCATACTTAGCTCTGATTTCGATTCCCATCGTAAATACAATCGTATTCGAGCGCTTTTGCCCAGTAACTCTCCGTTTTTGATCAAATCATAATTCCAATACATGTAATAAATATACAGGTCTCTTAAAGTTGCTTCGCCCTTTTCCACTTTCTGCTGATTTGGGTCTGAGCGTGTGTCTGAAATATTTTCAATCCGATTAAAAAACAATTTAAAAATAATGATGTCTAGGCAAAAAATATGATCTCTCCTAGTTTATGTAATAAACTATGAACTTTTTAGAATAAAATCAATCTGTGTCAGAGGTCACGCAGTTTGGACAATGGGAAAAAATACTTCAAGAAAGAGTAAACATCAGAAAATATCATTAGTAAAATTGAAATAACTACTCATCGTTCGTTCTTCACACAATTGAGTAACTTCGTCCTGAACTTTTGAAGTTGAACCGGAAGTAAATTCAATAGTTTCGTTCCGTCTTTATGAAATTTAGTATTACATAATTTAAGTAATGTCCATTTTTAGCGAAAGTTCTGCTGGCAACATAAAACGATAACTATGTCCAGATTGTCACTTCTTCACGTGATTCTGGTAATTTAAATATCAGAGGCTGGTCGTGCAGGACTACGAGTACTTCGCAAATAATTATGAAATACCGGAAGTAAAGAGACTTGTCGAAGAAGACACAACGAAATTCACCATTTATTACAGAGACAGATTCAGCTTAACGGAAATTGCCGAAGATTGCCGAATGGCTATTCCACTCATCCACACTTACGTATTTATGGATTTGGAGATGTAGCGGGAATTAATGAATTCCATTTCTTTTGGCTCGGGAAACGAATGAATTCAAATTGTTGTATTTAAAGATGTCATTATAATCTTAAAAGAGATGCAGCTCTTTAGTTTCCAAGAGCACGAGATATACATTATCCAAACAATGATAGATCATCACTTAAATTCCAATTCCGTCTGGCTTTAAGTTCCGGGTAAGATGATATGATTAAAAGACGCCCTTTAAGTTTCCGGAAAAGGAAACGGATATAGGTGTTGTGATCAATCGTTTTGAAAAATTGAAATACACATGAAAGAAGAAACAAACATTTTTAAAAGGATAACAACTAAGGTTCGTAAAGGATTGTGTCTACCAGCTGATCACTGGCCTTTTAGACCATTTTCAGACGACTGGCATAATGAGGAAAGATGATGTATTCAAGGTCAACAATTTTTCAGCTGCCGACCGAGGTAGGGACCTTTTGAATATGACAGGATTTACAGCTTTAATATGACAATTTATCCTATTAAAAATATAGTTCTTTTTACATAAATCATTACATTTTCATTTATTTTTTTACTCGAATGATTACAAATATCGGAACAACCGAACTTCGCTCAAGATACTTTTGTTAGGTATTACGCATCGAGGTGTTCACGAGGTTGTGCACTAGACATATTTCACGTTTTGTGACAAAAGTTGAATTAATCGAACCAAGAAAATAACACATCCCTGGTTATGAAAACCCAGTTCTGTCATTGCAAGTTCCATGGTTCCAGCCAGCGACAACTATGCAAAGAGGCATACTCTCTCGTTAAGTCCGCAGTGTAACATATAGGTCGGGATTCTCAATTCAGCAACCTCTGTTAATGTTGCTGGTTGGAGAGGTTGATAAGGAAAGCGTTTGTGGTTCAGATGGGATAATAAAACGAGGTCCCGTACTAAATGCCGTGCATGTTAAGGAACTCCCGACCATTTGAATCTACACAGTCTTGGAATTCATTCATTGCGTACTACACGGCGTAGCCAATGAATGCTCAACGGAGTGTCCAAAGATCCACACTCTCTTCCCAGAATTAAAGCTTGCTTACATCTCTCCCACTTTTTCTGTTTCTTACCAATTCACATTAATAAAGACTTTTTGACAAGTCTACCCTATTGCCCCTACCCCATCCTCTCAAATGAATCATAGAACCGTCACTGTCTGATGAAATAAAAGAGGGTGCTAAGCTCCATTTAATTCCAATTCATATTGTCCACGCGAAGTCTATTACATGCCTATTAATGGCAATGGAGATTAACTGCCGGCGAGAAATACTGACAGGCACTATTACAGAATGCAATATAAAAACTCATAACGTTCATATAAAATTAAGTGAAACTGTGTATTATCCATCAATCACATGGTTCATTCTATGGCTTGGCCTGAATTGATCATACGCAATACGTGTTAAACGACTTATCTACGCTGAGTAAGCGAATAGTTATTCCAATGGCACAGTAAAACTAAATACGAAAAATACGAAAATACGACATTAGTTGTTGAGAAAAATTCTTGGCTTATGAAGAAAAGGAGGGGTCTTTTGTTGGTGTGGTGCTAAGTAATGGACGAGTTATTTCCCGGGCGCACCGGTGCAAACCACCCAAGATACGAAACTTGATTGTAGACTTTTGTAAGTTCTTAGGGGATAAAGCGATTTGGGGGGGGGGGGGGGGGGGCTTTGATTATTGATTACAGTGTCTGAATCAGGCCAGATTTTAATTTGATTCCAATTCTTACACCGGAAGGCGAGAAATCTTACTTCCGGTTGATAGGGTGATTTAGACTTTACTGATTGATATGTTCAATTTAAACCAAAAGGTGTATCGATTTCAAAAGCTACAATTCCGTCAGTTTACATTGTTTATTGTTAAAGGGGCAGTATTTAAAAGGGTTAATTTAAAAGGGTTAATTTAAAAGGGTTAATTCAAAAAGGTTAATTTAAAAGGGTTAATTAAAAGGGTTAATTTAAAATGGTTAATTTAAAAAGGTTAATTTAAAACGGTTAATTTAAAAGGGTTAATTTAAAAGAGTTAATTTAAAAGGGTTAATAAAAAACGGTTAATTTAAAACGGTTAATTAAAAAGGGTTAATTTAAAAAGGTTCGTTAAAAAGGGTTAATCTTAAACGGTTAATTTAAAAGGGTTAATTTGAAACGGTTAATTTAAAAAGGGTTAATTAAAAAGGGTTAATTTAAAACGATTAATTTAAAAGGGTTAATTTAAAAGGGTTAATTTAAAAAGGGTTAATTAAAAAGGGTTAATTTAAAACGGTTAATTTAAAAGGGTTCATTTAAAAGGGTTAATTTGAAACGATTAATTTAAAACGGTTAATTTAAAACGGTTAATTTAAAAGGGTTAATTTGAAACGGTTAATTTAAAATGGTTAATTTAAAACGGATAATTTAAAGGTTAATTAAAAAAAGTTAATTTAAAAGGGTTAATTTAAAAGGGTTAATTTAAAAGGGTTAATTTAAAACAGTTAATTTAAAACAGTTAATTTAAAAAGGTTAATTAAAAAGGGTTAATTTAAAACGGTTAATTTAACAGGGTTAATGTAAAAGGGTTAATTTAAAAGTGTTAATAAAAAACGGTTAATTTAAAACGGTTAATTAAAAAGGGTTAATTAAAAAGGGTTACTTTAAAAGGGTTAATTAAAAACGGTTAATTGAAAACGTTTAATAAAAGGGTTTATGTAAAAGGGGTTAATTAAAGTGTACTAATGGTTAAAAAAGGAGTGTAAACTAGTTATGATGTTCGTCAACAACAACTTTCAGAATTAGTAGCAGGCATATTTTTCTAGAATTCGTCGCTAATTTTTCTTATAAGCTTATATAAGTTTTCCAACATAAACTAAACACACTGACTTTGATAAGTTGGTTTTAAAGGATTTACGTAAACGTTTTAAATAGTTTTGGTGTTCCTAAATTAACATACGTTAAGTTAAAACTTTCAGAAACGGTTAGGGAAACATTCCACTATATTTTTGTCCATAGTTTTCATTAATCCAAGCATCAACTTTCCCAGCCTACTAACAAAATACACACTGCTCCTTTAAGTTAAAAAATTTCAAATAAGGAAAGGGATACACTGTGAATCATTCGACATTTCGAGCCTATTTAAAAATAATTAATTCTGTTCCCTTAAGTCTTAAAGAGACACATTTCTCGTGTTTTCATTTAACAGTTTCCTCAGCCTACTTACAAACTACAGACTGTCCCTTTAAACCAAAAGTTATATCGATTTCATAGCTACAGTCCCATTTACATTGGCCTAAAATAATCGTATTACTGATAGCTTAATTAAATGAAAACGAAAAACGCCCCCTTTCCAGAAAGGTGATATAGTGGTCATTAAAAGACTCAAAGAAAGTGTCTAAGGTATCCTTTGGGCATGGTGTAGATTTCTTCTCATAACAAGGTACTAATATCTTCCCAAATGACCAATTTCATTTTTGTTTCGAGTCCATCGAGGTTAATTAGCGGTAAGAAATCTTCGAAGTTCTTAAGTTTCCTTACCGAGAGATCAACCTATTCAGCCACCGATATTTCTTTTAAGGCTGTCAGTGAATGGACGTTGTGTAAGGTCCTATTTATTTGAAATTGTGATATGCGGGCTAACATCTTATTTGTCTATCAAGGGGAATAAAGTTGGCAATACGTGAGGTACGGTCTCAGAAAATTCCAAATTCGACATAGAAAAAAAGGACTGGGAAATCAGAAAGTACATCTCCGAAAGCGTCTTCCAGGCGTCTCGAAACACTATAGAATTTTATGAAAAACAAAGTAAATGACTTGAAAACATTGACATTTGCTGACCAATTAACTAAGAATAAAATGAAGACAATATAGACGCATATAGACGACACTTCATTTGTCTACCAATTTATATTCTTTCGCGTTGTTAGTTAATTTCGACAACTGTACTTTTATACATTGAATTTTACGGTGGACATCAAATCAACACTTAAGATGTGGGGCTCTGTGGTTCAACCGGTTAGAGCGTTGGTTTTTTACATGACGTCACTTGCGTCGATCTGCAAGCGACGCCGTCCACGTCCCTTTTTGTTATACAAAACATGAAACACAAAGGAATTTTACGTCTCAGGAAAGTTCTCAATATTTGGTTTGTGATTACCAACAACGTTTTAGCTGTATGCTGCATGCAATGTGCTTAAAGAAATCAACGAGATTCTGTGTGATCTATCCTCCAAACCACTAACAGGATTCGTTTATGTATCGTAGACAGACATAGCTTCTATTTGCACCTTTCAATTTTTCAGTAAGACGTCTGTGTTTCTTCCAATTACACTAAAATCAGACGTTTTATGTCGCCACTATTACAGAAGATGCTAATAATATCTGAGGGTCATCTGTGATAGCTACATCACGAAACGCTTAATTTTATTGAGAAAGCAAGAACTAATCCTAATTTCTAAATAAAGTGTCTGCTCCACCCTAGACCTGTATATTTGGGAGAATCAAACTCTCCCAATACACATAGAAAGTTTAGAAATCTTCTTGACAACCCCTTTAAAGGGATGGATACGCCATTTTTGACCGATCGTACCTTAGTCACAGAAACATGTAATTTGTTAGCTTTTCAAATCAGTAATCGTGTTCTCAACTCACTGTCAAACTTTAAACCTTCAAATCCACGTGTGTCCAGAGTTATCTGCGTTTAAAAGTTAAAAATACGACTCGTCATTTTAAGATACTCTTTGATACAAAAAAGACATGTGATGAACTAGTGAGTTAAATTCCTAGTTTGAAGTATTTTTAAAGGAATTATGCGATTTTGGCACATT
The DNA here is from genome assembly GCF_000327385.1 of Lottia gigantea. NCBI lineage: Eukaryota > Metazoa > Mollusca > Gastropoda > Lottiidae > Lottia > Lottia gigantea. The sequence goes on along the minus strand of NW_008708707.1, from coordinate 1,523,369 downwards.
TCATGTACATTTCAAGACCCAAACCAAACTCCGAAAATGGCGCGTTTGTCCCTTTAAGACACACATATCCAGGCAAAATTGAAAAATATAGGTTACATACTACGCATCTCTAACAGCATTTGATGACACAACAACAAATCGGTCTAAACTGGTTTTGAATTTTTTGACCCTCAGGTGGCGTTTAAGACACCTCACAATAGACTTGATCTGTAAGTTATATAATATGACATTTAGCAGTTGCTTTGAACAAACATGATCTTTTAAATAGAATAATTATTCCTTAACGTCAGATGTGCCTTTTGACTCTTTTATACGAGTTTAAACATTTTATTTCAATATGATATATTCTCAAACGACAATGCCATACATCAAAATTATTTTTAGATTTATTTTTAGATTTAGTGTATCAAATGTAAGATCATTATTAAAATGATATATAGGTTCAAATTTACAAATTCGACTAAAAACAAAAAATAGGACTTAAAAATGTTTGTGTGGGATGATTTATGTAATACGTACCAATCCCGTCATAGGTCGAGATAATACCTTCGGATTTTTCAACCCGGTTTCCCCCTGTCAGTGATGCAGGTAAGAGGGACTGACATGGAAAAATAAATGGGACAATAAACCGAGGCCCCGTGTGATACAGTAGGGAGCCGCGGTGGCTCAGTGAGTTAGACGTCTGCACGCCAACATGAAGGTCTACAGTTCAATCCCGGCATAGGTCGAGATAATACCTTCGGATTTTTCAACCCGGTTTCCCCCTGTCAGGTAAGAGGGACTGGCATGGAAAAATAAATGGGACAATAAACCGAGGCCCCGTGTGCTACAGGCCGTGCACGTTGCAGATCCCTCGAAAGTTGAAAATCGAAAAAGAGCAGGCTTATGCCGCTGTCCTGGCAAAATTTCCCTCATTCCACCCTGCGTGGCGTTGTCCGTCTTCATTAGCCCACATGGTGCAGAAAAGTAGGACGTAAAACTCCACTCATTTGATTTTCATTTCATTTAGTAAACAGAAAAAAAAAGAAAGAAAGAAACATCTATATTTTACAAATTGCGTTCACATTTAAAAGGGACAGATGCGCCATTTCAAGTCAATCAATAATTGTGTTCACAGCTTAATGTCGAAATTTGAGCCTTCAAATCCACATGTGTCCAGAATTATCCACTATATATAAAAATAGTGAGTAAAACACCGCATTTTGTCCCTTCAAGGATCAACCAACAGGTCCTTGGTCATACTTCATTGCTTTGATCTTTCCCGGATTATCCTTAACCATTTACAGCTTGGACGACTGTCATTATGAGTGAAGATGCCGTCAATGTCATCGAACTATCACTCGCCGATCGAGAATTGAACCCACAGATATTTGGTGGATGTAAGTATGTCAATGACGTCATGAACTAACGCTCAAAACAAACGCAACTATCAACACCTAGAGCTAACAAAATTAAAAATTAATTTACATAAGGTTCTTTCATTTGCACCCGATTATAAAACAATGGCGTATGAAGCAATCTAAAATATCGTGCTAGTTTTTCATAGAAACGAACTTAAAGAGACAGTCTGCTTATCAGTGAGTGCCCAATTCAATCAAAGCTACCGATCTTTTTAAAACTAGACAAAACTTTCGCCCCGCCTTTTTATTAGCTTTTAGATTTGATATAGCCACATCAGTTAGGGTTTATTGACAGCCCCCTTGACGTTCGTCAAATTATCCTTTTGACCTGATAAACAGGCGCTCGATGACGATTGCTTTAACCAATCAAATTTTTACCCTCTCCAGAGCTGGCACTTTGTGGCACTTTTTAAGAGGGCTGTCGTTAAACCCTAACTGAAGTAGCTACAATAACAAAAATATAATCGAATAAAAAAAAAAACGGAACAAAAGTTTTATCTTATTTTAATTAGACTGCGATCAAAATCAAGTGAAATGTGTCCTTTTGGAAAGTTTTAACTAGAATTGCCTTGAAAATAATTTTTTTTTGAAACTCAAAAAGTTTACGTAAACATATAAAGCTATTAATTTTTGGTTGATATTAGAAAACTAATCTGCGGATTTAAGCACAATAAACTTAGTGCTTCTAAATTTCAACTAAAAATACGGGTCGTTTTTGATAATTTTGCATAATGCCCCTTTAATAATAAAAACTTGTACACACACCGCCCCTTTAATTCTATGTCTATTGCTTTATTGTTGAGTTGAAAAGCAAGTTATAAAGAACGGTAGCTGAGTTCTAACTCATTAAGTTATAAACTCGATACAGAATCGATGTAAAGATGTGTAAATTGTGTCTTATAGAATACGCCTATTTATCTGCCACTTCTTACATGTGCCTCAGCGTTCAGTGAATGGACAGACTTCTATACAGAATAACACAATACGAGAGTTTCAGTCGGATTGAAAAGATGTGTGTGTATCAAGTAGTGTCTTGAAGCATTTGAAAATAACCCGTTTCCATAGCTAGTAGATTATATTTTTACTTTGACTTCTATAATATAATATAAACGACGAGTATCAGACTTAAGAATGGTAATTTGACCAGCCAAGCGTTCAAGCGGAAGCGATACATAAATTATTAGATTGGAAGTCGGTTGTCGTTATTAAATAGACGAATAAACCTCTTGATTTCAATCTGTGCGGAAGTCAAGCAACCGTCGTCTTTTATACAACTCAAGTAGTGCAGAAATCAATCGTATTGTTTATTGGTTGAATTTGGAACTCTTGCCGGATAGTTGTTTTGAAAACATACGAAAGCACTTGACCGATATCATTAATTCATATCTAGTTGGAGATATTAACGTATTGTATCAGTGAGTCGGATGTCATTTCTAATTGCAGGAGACCAATGTGTAGAAACTGTCGTAGGTGGTAGTGATAATATCTCTGATCTTGGCAAATGAAATCGAACGCAGCCTAGCACTTAGAGGTACGTACTTTTACTTTGTTAATTATTTAAGCTGTCTTTTTTTTTAGCTTTTCAGCTTTTGTGGACTTTAACTCGTTTCTGACAATAATGTTTTTAATTTATAATGATCGTAGGTAAATCACAATGCTGTTCTAAAGTAAATTAAATTTCTGTTTTGACAAATTAAATCATTGTTCTGACAAAAACAAATCACTGTTCTGACAAAAACAAATCACTGTTCTGACAAAAACAAATCAATGTTCTGACAAAAACAAATCACTGTTCTGACAAAAACAAATCAATGTTTTGACAAAAACAAATCACTGTTCTGACAAAAACAAATCAATGTTCTGACAAAAACAAATCACTGTTCTGACAAAAACAAATCAATGTTCTGACAAAACAAATCACTGTTCTGACAAAAACAAATCACTGTTCTGACAAAAAAAATCACTAGAAATAAAGTGTTGTGGAAAAATCACTGTTCTGACAAAATATCACTGTAAATAATTGCTGAAGCCGAAAAATCTCGAAAGTATTTGTCCAATTCCTTAGCATTTTTTTTCTGATACAATGCACAGATTTTTATTATACTTCCTCGTGTGAAAGATCATTAGCTGCTACCAATGTTTCGCCAAAATGATGTTTCGGATTTCGGGTTTCGTTTTGCGGTTCGGATCATTAGTGCTTAGTTTGCAGTGTTTCGTTTATCTACCCGCGTTTATGAAACAACAAAGAGCTACCAAACGTTTTCTAACATATTCTTTACCAAACGTCGGTTTGTAAATGTGAAAATGTACATCTAGTTCTGTCGCCAGACTTGATTGTTCGCAGGGGCAAGTAATATATTCGGTGTGTATAGTGTTTAATTCCAGTAATGGAATTAGTCAGTCTGGCATTTTTCCAGATGGGTAATCCATTAATGACCCCCCCCCCCCCCCCATTTTGAGCTACGGTCCAATGTACAAATGAAAGGGGGTGACATTGAAACACGGAAGTTTAGAAATATCTGTTAGAGTTATGTTGGTTTCAAGCCCAGACTGAAGGAGGTAACGGCCTAGTAAGTATGGAGTACCTAATCAATTACTCTTGGTTTCTGAAAACGATAGACCAAATCTGTATTCCGACGGATTCATCGCGTCATCAATTTCGTTAACTAATTCCACGAAGAATTTTAAATCCGTGTTAAAATTTAAGTTTCAGACGGCTCGTCGACAAACACATTAACAAAACTTTAATAAAAATTTCCAACACTTAGTTTTTCTCATTTATCAAATTGAATTTGATTTTTAATATAAAAAATAACTTCATAGACCGTAGTGGTCGCACTCGATCGGTCAATTTCGTTAACACTCCAAGAAATCAGAACGCGATAAGGCTATATTTGTTTTTGAACAGATTGTCGATTGAACGAATGATGTATCGATGATCTTCATTTTGTTTAGTGTCTTGTTTAATCGTGCGCAAAATTAGGACGTAAAACTTCATTTTATTTCGCGTTAAATAGTGATGGGAACATAAGAGCATAAAAAGCAAGGACCCAGGTCACTAAGTAATGATTTACGATTAAACAAAATGCTGATGAGAGGTTTTCCAAATTTATTATGTGTATTAGGGACGCTAATAGAATCGATTTGTATCTGTGGTTCTTGCAATTACGCCAAAAGTTGTTAATGAAATTGCAAGAAACACACACTTCTAACTTAATTGCAATGGTGCAAATGGATGCTTTGAGTGTCCCAGTTTATATATAAAGTTAAGAATACCTCTTTTCAACCCCTTTAAGAACAAATTCTCTACCTATTTCCAGTTTGTTATCTATCCGGAGACTAGAAAAAAAATTTAATGACTTTATCGTCTGTATGTATCTACATTATATTGTCATTTGAGTTTATACAGCTCGCATGTGCGACTAATTTAAAATGTTGACAGGATATTAATTCTTTAAAGTGTGCAACTATTAAGGGCAATGTATTGATATATCTGCTTCTAAGATATAATCCAATCAAATCGCCGTATTCATAAAACTTCCATGATACAAGAAAGGTCAAGGTATAAGACGAGGTGGGGCTAAATTTGAGGACCCGGTATTTCTTAGTAAAATTGTTTTTTACTGTGTGATGAAACTGCCAGCCAATCAAAAGCCCTCTCCAACGCTAGGATTTTGTGACGCGAAAAAAAGAGTCTGTTCTGAAAGGCATTAAACACTGAATTTTTTATGCATCACAAAATCCCAGCGTTGATTGGCTGGCAGTTTCATCTCAGCAAAGTGACGAATGTTTAAGGAGGCTGTCATTAGACCCTAAAGGAAGTGACTAACTTTAAAATAATATTCAATATAAAACGGAACGAAAGTTTGGTCGAATTTTAATCAAACTTTCGAAACACATGTTTTAAACACAAGCAAGATACTTATCAAGATATAAGTCAAGGGTACTAGATAATGAGCCAAGGGCTGAAAAAATTAAGTCGAGATCGCAAAAGAATTAACTCGAGTGCCGGATACATTTTGATTGAGGACCTTGCATAAATAAAGGGATTTAAGATTTTGTTCACTTATTGAGCTTATTGAAATGAACGCTTTTTGGCGACTCCCTATCATTTCAAAGAAAACTTCGCTAAGCGCTGGATCGTTCACCAACAAACAGGGTAACGTACCGTGTCAACACCACATATGGAAACAACTGATCTGTATGCATGTACACGGATCATTCTTTTTCAAATTTGTTAGAAATAAAGCGGTGGTACATTTGGGGATACAAACCATTTTTCTAAGACCCACCCTCCCCCTCTCCTGTATCCCAACTGGTGCAGCCACTGGTGATGTTTTCAGAGTATTTCAGTTAAAACGCATGTCAACCAGAAATTAGTCCGGAAATTAGAAAATTAATTATCCGGCTTAATTAGTAGATAGATTGTCAAGATCGTTCGGAATTCAAATGACAGCGCTTTCAGTCATCAGCAATCATTTTCATTAAAATTGATAACAACAATCAAACCTACATGCCACAATATACTATAGATTAAATGGTCTTTGTGACATTGATGTTATAACCTGGGCCTTATTCTGGAAAACCTAACCTAAGATGGTTTGATTGGTCGATCACCTGATTTGGTTTTATTATCCAATCAGATTACTGTATTTCTTAAAATCTGGTTTTTATAAATAAACCAAGTACAAACGATCCGAACCGCAAAACAAAACCCCAAATCCAAACAACATCTTAGTTAAGTTTTGGAGAATATGCCCCTCTCCCTCCTAAGCTACTACAGACAGCGTCTAAAACTTGCAATAGTCACTTTTCTTGAATCACGGAATGGATTTGATTGGATTGTACGCCAGCGAATACAGCCAATCCTAGCCATCGACAGACAAATATGATCAGTTTGACTGCGCGTGTACTCCGAGGCTATGGTTGACTGTATTAAGGTGGCTATTGCAGTCAAGGTATAAGACGCATTTCGTAATAGCTTAACAATGTGAAGATGCGTTTCTCGTCTTCCAAATTAGGTGCAGAAGATTAGGACGTAAAACTCCATTTCAATTTATTTCAATTCATTTCATTTCATGCACAACGCTAGAAATATTAAAAAAATAACATTTAAAACGTTTAAAAACTCCCCTTTAACACCAATGATTTAACAAATCAATTTTTTTTATTGTTAAGTGCTTTTAATAAGTAATGCATTGAATATAAGATAAGAACATCCTTTAAACTCTTCAATTAACCAAGCAAAGGTTATGTATGTATTCAAATTAATCTAAGAAGGGATATAACTCTAGTTATGGAATGGCATGTTTCAACTATCCGGATTTTTGTTAAACCGCACGATTTTATCGGAACCGGGAATGTGCGGGTAAACGAGGCTCCACTGTATATCTATATCTTAAGACCGCATTGTTGCTTTCGCCAGCACTTAGTGGCATTTCTGGGAAACTTAAGGTGGTATAGTGGCGAAGTAGGGACCAAAAAAATCTCTTTTCTGAGCCTTCTTCCCCCCAACCCCATAAAAACGGCACGGCACTACAGACCCTTAAAAATGATGGCCTGTAAACGACACAGAATGAAAAATGAAATGAACAAGAAACTGACAGAAGATATTATTTAAATATGACTTTGATGCTTCGTTTTTAATGTTAAAAAAAAATCAAATTTCCCACAAGGTTTGCATAAATATTTTCGTAGATATCTTCATTGAATTTGCAGCATTTCTGACACTTATTTAATATTTAACGTGCAGAAAAGGGCGTTAAACTCCATTCATTTCATTTTCGAATTAATCGTAAATTCAATAAACTAAAAGTATTTAAACATCTTTCATTTGTTAAAACATCATTGAGAAAAAACGAGGAAGTTTATGTTGAAGGTTTAAAAGTCAGTTTTTTGACACATCTTTGAATGGTAATTAAAATACGAATAGCAACCGCCCTTTTTCTGACACATTCTAAATTGTTTTTAGAATCATCAAACGAAGATGTTAACTTCCAGAAAGCTTTGATAGAAAAACACTCTGAATAGAAAGTCATTTATCAGTGCCGTGAAAGAACCGAGTCTAACTGGCTTTTAGATTTACATTCTCTGCTCTATTCACGTATCTTTTGGAACTCTTAATGCATTTTCTACGTTACATACAGTCCAACACTAGAGTTACTAACGTTACACCAAGGATCAATATAATGTTTTTTCGTTCATGAAGCGTAGCTGAACGTGATCACGGAACTGTAACAAGTTTAAAAATAAAGCTCGGGAACATCAACTTAAATTGTAAACATTTCTCAAGAAATTCAATTCGAATGTTGTTCATTTTAAATATCGTTTGACTGATGAAAATAGAAAAGAGTTGGCAAATGCAGATTTCATGCTAAAATTTCCCGTATTACACACTGCAGGGTGTCGCTCGTAAGCGCAATCAGGGACAGAAAAGTAAGCAGCATCCCAAACCTCATTTCGTTTTTAATACCACCGTATTCGAAAATTGACGCTATGCGGTGTACAATGAAGGGCATTTTATCAATAAATCAGGCAGATAATCGAATTTATTTTCTAAATGATTTGGATGATACGTTCCACACCGCAAAGACCGATGTTACTAAATTGACCATAGGCAATCTTCTTCGTCTAGATATTAAGCGGATTTCCAATTCCCTTGATGATGGTCTTGTCCGGAATGCCAGTCGTCATGGTACCTCATTGTGGTAGCCATTAACTACTGATAAGACTGAAGCTATCAGCAAAGATTTCATTTGATAATGTGGTAAAGGGTACCACAGGGGTTCGAGATTCAATTCAGATAAAAAAAAATGTCGTGACATGCTTCTAACGGAACTCGCGATAAATTACGGAAAAACGTAAAGTGATATATATTGGGCAGTGGTTGGTTAAATGTATGGTTTCGTCACGACTAGATCAGAAAGGAAAGCTTACGAAACGCAGGGTAAATTGAGAAGGTTTTCCTTGGTTAAAAAGATTCAATTTTTCGTTATGTTTATCTTAATTGTTATTTATCAGTGGTGATTGTATTTGTAACAACGATGATGCAGACAGCGATACCATCTGGGTTACTTTCAACCATTAATTTAGAGTATGCCTTAACGACATTGTACATCTATGTATAGATATTTAACTAACATGTGGGAGGGGCCTTCTTCATAATGGATCCTAATCACGGAGAACCATCATTTTTCTTGAACGAAGGAGCATACACTGTTCATGCATTATTAAAGAAGAGATGACAAATCTTGATGCACTGAACAAACTGTGTTAACAATTTATAGGTACTTGAAGTTCCGTTTTGGTTCCTTGTAAAAGACAATGTCTTCATCCTGTTTGTGCAAATGTACTTTGTAAATATAGATAGAGTCAGGTTCTTTCAAAGAAGTCGAATTTTTTTCCAAAGCACTAAAAGTTCTTCATAAAAAAAACCACTAATGGAGAGGAGAAATTGTCAAATAGTTAACAATTAATACTTTTAATGGATTCACAAAGATTTTCTGACGGTTATATCCAGTCAAAATATTTGTTGCACGATTTGTATTTGATTTCCCGTCCGAAAGTGGGATTCTGGTAATTTCAGAAAATAGTGGCAAAAATAACAATCAATCCGAAAACAAAAAGGATAACAAGGGAATCTCAGGAACCAGACGGCGAATGAGAAATTCGGAATGGTGCACATAAAAGCTGCAAGTTTTCCGATGAACATAGGGTTTGGCCAACATACGGTGGTGGACCCCTTTAACGTTCAGCGGCTGTAGCTCAAGAGTAATTGTTCACATGCGAAGATGATGGAAAATAGTGTTATTGCAAGAATTAGACGCGACGAATATGGCTCTGGAATGACGTGAAGGTATTCCCAGGTAGCCGCTTATGAACTTCCTTTAACACGGAGCAGCGGTATTTATTATTAAAGTCCAAGAAAAGCTGTTAAGTTATTGATTATAAGATTGTTGTTCTGACAGAGGTCATTTGAAGTATAATAAACAACTTATTCATTAAAATCATTAAAGAGATGTACAGCCTTATAATTATATTTAGTTTTTCCGACAAGTCTTGATTAGTAGAAAGGAAGCAAACACGATAAGTATAAGCTTGACGTTAGAAGACTCTAATTTTTATCTCGACATCTGGTCATCAACATTGATCCTTGTCAGTTCTTCACAAAATAACAACCAATCTTAACGCATGACTCTGTCTACTGTTTAATTGGCTGAGCTCGATATTATTCACACCTAACCGTTGTTTTCACAATCCCACATACGTCACCATTCAATTTATCAAATTAGGGATCTCGTAACATTTGGTATAAAAGGATGGCGATTGCAAATGGCGACCTAATTTATCGGGAACTGTTGCAGTTTCGCATCAGTCCCATGTCGATAAGCCATCGATGTCAAATCGCATGCTGTCGACATATGTTTTGGTTTATCAGTAATCATTATTATTATTAGAAATTGAGTCATGAAACATGTTGTTATACCATCCGTATATCTCGTCCGAGGAACGACGTATGAGCAAAGTAACTAACACACTAATGTGTAATTTCTGCGAAGATGTGTAGATGGTACAGAAATTACGTATATAGAATATGCCAACTATTTTAATGATGCACTGTATATAACGCGTTTACAAATACTTGACTTGATCATAAATCCCACCTTGGATGTTCTGGGGTAGGTTTTAGACTCATTCAATGTCTATATCATTGATTTGGTTGGCTCGTGGTTATTTGGGTAATCATTTACCCGACCTGTCTTTATATTGAATTCGCTTCAAGGTCTTTTTAACGAGTTGTGCCAACAACGTGGGGATGTTTGAAGAAGGTTATAGAAGAGCAAACAACTGAATGCAGGAATGTGAAGCACGACTTGTCAATGCTGATACCGACAGGCCGTTCTGGGTGGGCGGACCAACGGATGTGGTCCGAGGGCAAAGAGGAGTCAGAGATCCTACGACTCCGATAACAAAAATATTAAACGAATCTTTGAATTCATTGAAGAATATAATAGACAATTACCAATGAGAAATGTTATTTCAGTTACGGTTGGGACCCCTAAAAACCCATTTGTCATTTGCTACTCAGTCCGCCCCTGTATACCGATAATTATCAAATGACTTATTCATACTTGTGTTATGGAAATCATTAGCGAATCTCTTGCAAATTGGTTCTTCTGGTAAAAAAGACACGGTTGGTGGAAACAGGAAATTTAAGATGAAAGTATATTAAAACTGTAATGGAAACGGATTTGTTATGATCAGAGTAAAAACAGCGGAACGCTGAATTGAACTGATGAGCCTTCAAGCATATCACAAAACTCTTGTTTCATTTCCATCAGAAAAAATAAATGATAATTACTATTGATCGTTAGGTGAACTTTCCAATGGTTGACCTTTCCAACTGCTGATATTTCCGATTATTGACCTTTTCCAAACCCTGACCTGATTGTTTACAGCAGATGATTCTGAAGGCTGCTGATCCTGAATTCCAACCCTGTCTTTGCTGGCGTTTCAGATTACTTACCTATTCCGACCTTGGCGACTGCTGATCGGTCTCCCTGCTGACCTTTCCAATGGTTGACCTTTCCGACTGCTGACTTTTTCCCGACTGCTGAACCTTTCCGATGTTTGGCGTTGGCGATTGTTAAAAGCTGATAATTACGAAAGCTAACTGTTACCGTTGTCGACATGGCTGTTCGATGGCTGACCTTTTTCCGACCTTCTATCACTATTGACCTTCCCGATGGCCGACCGATGGCCGATGATTTGTCTCACTATTGACCTTCTCGATGGCCGACCTTTCCAACAGATGATCTGTCTCACTATTGACGTTCTCGATGGCTGACTTTTCCAACAGATGATCTGTATCACTATTGACGTTCCCGATGGCTGACTTTTCCAACAGATGATCTGTATCACTATTGACCTTCCCGATAGCTAACCTTTCCGACCGATGATCTGTCTCACTGTTGACCTTCCCGATAGCTGACCTTTCCGACCGATGATCTGTCTTACTATTGACCTTCCCGATGGCTGACCTGATTACGGACCTTTTCCGGTCGCTGATTTTTTCAGAGTTCTGACATTGGCGACTGTTGATTCTTACTTATTGTTAACTTTATCTTTTAATTCCATAATTGATGGTGGACCTTGCCGAATGCAGAAGTGAGTTTTTAATGAACGCTGGATACATTTCCCACGTAATAAAACAAAATTGATATCCAAAAAAGGAAGTCGCTTAACTTCAATTTGGCTTTTTTTTAATTGAGCGATTTATTTTCTCACATTATCTCTAAATCACTTCGGGTTTCTTAATAGATTTTCATCAAAAAAGACATTTATTGGCCTTTGAAATATGAATACTAATATTTCATGTGGACTCAGTGGAATAATGATGTGTCAAAAAGGTGATTATTCTGTCGCATTGAAGACATTGTAGTTGTAAGTTATGTACCAAATTAGTTAACTGAACGCGATATCTAATTCAATTTCGTTTTATATATGTCGTAATCCACGGGGACTCATTATGTTCTAAAGTTGAACATAAGCTTTTGAATCAGTTTGGATTATTTTCGTCTAGACTGCGAATTTTTAAATTCTTTAAGCCGATTTCAGGAGCATTGAAGTTTTATTGAATTTCTTAATTGTAAATGATTTCTTTTGGATTGTTTTCATAATTGTCATATTTCGGTTAAATATTCGACATTTTAAGACTGATAATAACCTTTTTGTCCCAATCGTATCCCTTACGTCTACAAGTAAGCAAAGACGGACCAACAGAAAAAGGTGTTCCCAGCACTTCATCTGTCAGTATATCTCAATTATGAAAACCTGTGAAGACTTTGGTCCAGGGGAAGAAGCCGAAGTCAGGCAAATAACGTCTTAAACTCCTGAATGATCGACAACTCTTTTGAAATGAAATTTTACATCCTACTTTTTGCACCTGATTTGGCTAATGAAGAAGACTTTTTCGTTGAAAAATGTTTTTCTAACTTGCGTACAGCTGTTCCTGAGCCGATGCTGATTAAAGGTTCTTAGGGCGAGATTTTTAATGTTCAAAGAGGCATTTTATATGAAGTTGTACATGTTTAACGATTGACTGAACGACACGTCAATCGATTTTGAGAAAAGGTGGGAGTTGTTCGCTATCATATCTATTATCAATATTACAATCAATTTTCTGATAGTTTTTGTAGTAGTATATAGACACACATTCTTTAAGCTAAACTGGGATTCAGGAGGGATGTTGGTGGCTTGGAAAAAAAATACGTGGGGAACATTTTTACAGGAAGAGGTTCTTAGTCAATTTGTTGATAGTTGTTATAGTAATAATTGACACACATTCTTCCAATCAGGGATCAAGGGCGGGGGATTCAGGAGGGATGTAAATGGCTCGGGCTACAGTACGTGGTAATGGTGCAATGGGGAACATTTTGCCAATAATGGGTATTAACCTGCTCTTTACTACCAAATATCAGAAGATTGTTATAAATGCAAAGCTGAAGTGCCTTCAGTTGGACAAATGCCGTTGCACTAGTTAGTATTTATTGACCATTGTGTACGCATGGTGTTGCTTAATCGGGAAAAGAGTAGGACGCAGAACCTCATTTTATATGAAACTTGTTGACAATGTAACCGCTCACAATATGAACAAATTATTTCAAACCTATCTTGACGACCATAACAAATAAAATGAGTAACTGACAATCATGACCGCTTTAAATTCCATAACCTTTTACTACTTCACAACATCTTCAAGGCTAATTAAAGCTTTTCTTGAAGGATTAGATTACGATGCAATAGGGACTATTTTGAAACGGTCATGGTATTTAAATAGCAGATTAAACTTTGGCTCGAGGTTTCATCCGAATGAACAGTGAAGAGGTTTTTACTCCTCAGCGACTTTCTTCGAGAGTTCATAAAATTAATCCGGTTGTGGTGTATTTAGTACACGACCGATGGTTCTGCTGGTGGACAAGCTTGTCTAAGAGGTCACCCTTCAACCAGCTGGACCATATCACTTATTTGTTTCTAGTTTATTAATTGCACACTAATAAATCGATGACCTGGTTCTTCAACTCAGTTAGCTGGGATAAGCTCAAATTGATAGAATTCTTAGAGTTCTCATACACTAAAAACTAATGGGTTGAAGAATATACATTACAGTACGCTATTTAATTGAAAAGTGTAAATATAAGTTTTAAACAAAAGGAAAACCATCTTCTGAGAGTTTTTATTCCATATAATGACAACACTCGGTTTATAGTTCTTAATCTTATAACTTTTGATTACAGACCATAATCCATCTAAATGTTCATGGAAGTGCTCTTTAGGTACCTGCTGTAAGCTCAATATTCTTTTACCTTCTTTTATCTATGAGTCGATGTACTTTAAAACAGACTGGTGTAGACATTGGGACTGTATGCAACAGACTAGATTTTCGACTGTTTTTTTTTTCTTGGGGGGTGGGGGGATCTGATCTATATCTGGAAGATGCCAGTTGATTAGGCTCGCCTTTTTTCTAGCATAAATCAGATCTTATTCAACGATGGAGACATTTGATAACATTATCTTTGAGTATTCGGCGAATTATTTGCAGCATTTTGTACACCATACTACGTGCGAGAGTGCCTGATATCCAATCCTAGTTTTACTATCGATATCTAGTAGGGAATCATGCTGATACGATTCAGGGACACAGGTTGAAATAAACCATTTTGAAGATAAACAGGTTGAAATAAACTGGTTGAAATAAACAGGTTGAAAATAAACAGGTTAAAAATAAACAGATTAAAAATAAACTGGTTGAAATAAACAGGTTGAAATAAACAGGTTGAAATAAACTGGTTGAAATAAACAGGTTGAAATTAAACAGGTTGAAATAAACAGATTAAAAATAAACAGGTTGAAAATAAACATGATGAAATAAACGGGTTGGAAATAAACAGGTTGAAAATAAACATGATGAAATAAACAGGTTGAAAATAAACATGATGAAATAAACGGGTTGGAAATAAACAGGTTGTAGAAGGATATGGAAGAAGGCTATTTAATCCCTGGAATTGAACACATTTGGTTTTAGTAACATCCAGGAATGATATGTTATTGTCAAGCTCAATTAGTTCCCATGATGATTCTCTTAAATCCTTCAGTAATCCGCTGGGTCCTTATGTACGTAACTTCGATATATTTTCTTTTATTGGAAGATATAAAAGTTATTATGTCACAATTCAACCAAACAGCAACTGGCTGCAACTTATCAAGTATTAACTTGAACTTCTGATGGTGAAAGTGGTTGAAAGCAAAAACAGGACCGACATTCTGTAGCACTAGTTGCGGCATCAGCATCCTTTATACTTTGAGAATGATTCGAAACAGCGGCGCACCTAATACCCTATCAGACGACAATCCTATCGTCTCAACTTACCAGCGATGGTGCGATCAAATGAAATGATGAGAGTAGGGGGAAAGAGCTGTACGCTACTCTTCACTTTTGAATACGTTGTATATTAGCGTACAATCATGTTAATATTGACAGTTTTCAATTCAACCTTAACAATAATCCAGAAAGGTGCTAAATTCACGCTTCGGGTTGTGTGCGTGTAGACTGGTGATCTCACTTTTTTTTAAATAACACCGAAATACAATCCGATTATCACCTTAAAGTGCAAACATAGACGTACAACTGACACTGTGGTACATTAGACGATGTAATCCAAGAATTCTCTTATGGTCTGAAACAAACAGAATCAATTACTAATACCTTATATGGTTTACATAATATTATACCGGAAAGGTATAGAACTTGTTATGACTTATATATGCAAGGGGTTTTCAGAAGGCACATAATGTGAGCGCAACTGGATTCTGGGCGTCTACTTGCAATTGAACGCATCTTGGTGAACCTGATCAATGGTAGAATTTAGTCGCCTGAACGCAACTGATTGTGCACGGTTTCTCGATATGAGCGTTTCCAATTTGTCGTATACATAACTAAGGGGTACAAATAGGGGACAGACTGACTAATTGGGGCTGTGGGGAGGACATAGTCGCAAGCCCCTCATTAAGCGTCGGGGAGGATTTTCGCAACAAATTATTCGAAAAATGTAATTGATTTGATATATTTTGACTCATATTCATGGGCAAAAATGTTATAAATAAAGTGTGGGTACAATAGGTGCAAACATTTTTGCATGTAAGCTGCCACTGGTCTTATTCCCTCTTCCACTGTGCTGCTATCTTACATGTTCCTATCCGCTCAAATCAGATCAGACAGTAATTGCATGGCCTAAACCTCGTCCAAGACGATATAATTTAGTCAATCGTAAGGTTAAAATGAAGACCACCCCCACCCACCTCTCCGACCCACCCCTACTTCCAGTTCCACCTACATTATACATTGGACTCAACCTTCTCCAAATCCCTCATATATACATGTACAGTCAGATCAGACAGTAATTGTCGTATACTGTCGTATAAATGCAGTTTATATTACCCAGCTGACTAGAAACATGATTGATTAAAACAAATATGACCGATAGAACAATCATAATTTAACGAGCCACCAACGACATCATTCTCCCCATGGTAGTGTAAAGGTTACCGCTCCGGTGTCAAGTCCGACAGTTAAATAAGACATTAATATGTCTAACACATGGTTGGAAGATGTTAACGCTACAATACGCCGTACTTAATGGCAGCGTATATTTATCACTTTATATTCTCCCAAGACAAGTATTTAACATCCTTGGCCGGTCAATATCAGCTTTGATCTGGACAGAGCTGTCCGAAATCATATGATAAATTTGTTATTCGTCGCATTAGATGGTTAATGCTATACCCAAGAGTCCAGTGCGTCAAGAAACATACCGGTTTCGCCGTCACGATAATTGTAAGAATAATAAACAGAAGGAGAGCGAATTTGGAATTAATCACACGTGAAACCTTCTTCCTTGGTCATAATTTAACACCGATTGCCAATTAATTCCATCCTTTGTATTTCTTCAGTCTTCTGACCATAGACCAATACAGAAATCACATGACAACATGTTGGGTTTAGAACGTCCAGGGTCAGAACATGTTTAAATTTGTTTTTCGTGAAATTGATTGTCTGGGAGCAGAATCTGTAACGGTGGAGGTGTATAGTCCTCCAGAACTGGGACTGACCTGAATATGGTCTCCTTATCATTGAGTTCTCAAATATCTGGTGAGCCAACCCCCCACCCCTTTAAAATAGTGTGGCCCCTACACCCCCCTTTCCCCTACTGGACAGAATACTATGTAGCACTAGTATGTATTTACAAATTATTTGTACAGCTTGGAAAAGGCATTTCATTAAGTATATATTGAAATTAATACTAATTAGGTATTATAAAACGCTTCAAGGTCCAATTTATTGCAAATTAGCCGTTAATGTGGGAGTTAATTCGGTCGCAAGTTTGTCTAGGGCAGATTCAACAACTGGTCTTTACTCAATATCTTGAAGCAATGGGATTACGATTAAATCAGATACGAGTAGTACCTGCGTAGAATTTTAGGGTTTTTTTAACCATTTCCTTCTGGCGGTTGTGTAGATGAGGCGGTAGCGGTACATTTCTGGTCAGTCGGGCAGCCCGAGAACCTGCGTTGCAAGAGGAAATATAGTACGGTCAGGTGCTCTGTTCAACCGATCAATGAAGCCGACCGGAGAGACTTCCGGATAGAGCTTCTAGTCGCTCGGATGGTATAATATCGTGTGCGACAGGCTCTGTATCGACAAGATCCCTCAATAATAAAATAACATACAAAGAGTAGTAACTTCCTGTTACCCACTGCCAGTGTAGCCGGTCAGAGAAACCCTAGTCTCCGCCTTCGTCAGGTGGTACAATTCCTGGATAAATCTTTATCATTACATACTGTTTCTAAAATTTTTTGATCTGCAATCAAGCTTGATTTTTGTTCTCGTGGACTCTGGAATCAATCAAGTCAAAATGGATTCGCTGATTCATTCTCATTTGAGTTGCGTGGTCTCTATTCTTCAATTACTCTTATTCTGATACTCAACACATAATCTTACTTTGAATTTAATTGCTAGCATTGATCTGTCTTTCACGATCCTTTCAGCAAGACGTAGACGCTATTGATAATACTCTTTCATTGATCTGCTGTTACGACCTCCAAATGATTTGCAGCCTGAATGTGTCAATTAAACTTTCTTGGCATTTGTTCTCCCCAAACTATCGATTATATTTGAAGAGATTTCTATTTACACTTGAATATGAATATTGATCAGTTATGTTTGTTACTTACTTGTGAAGTCATCTGAAAAATATAAATATTATTTAGGTGTGTGGACTTCCTGGAGTGGAGAGAGGGAGCTGCTGATTTGACAGTTTCAGTCGTAAGATGGCATCAGGTGTTCCTGACATTCCTTGTCAAAGTACTTTTCATAACATAGATCTACTATCACATAAATATTATTTAGCCATGTGGACTCTCCCAAATGGTTACCGATTTGATAAATCAAGTCGCAGAGTGTTGTCGAGGGTTTCAGACGTTCTATGTCAGGCTACTTATCTTTACATAAGGTATGTGGTCTCTCTGAAGGGCTATATGAAGAGAGGGGCTAATTTGATTATCATGTCGTAAAGTGGCATCAGGTAGAGAGGGAGGCTGGTAAATGTCCAGTCGTACAGTGAGGCGAGATGTTCCAAACGCTCTTCGCCCAAGTTATTCCCTTGACAAAGATTTAAATACATCATACCAAATGTATATTATCAGTTATGTTGACTCTCTGAATGGAAGGCTGGTATTCGGGGCATTCCTTTCCTATGTACTTTCTTTATATACTTTTTAACGTGACGAATCGTCCTTTTTGTGCAGTGGCGGAGCCAAAGGGGGGGGAGGGCAGAGGGAAAACCACTCCACCCCCTCGTTGCCCTGAAGGCACGTTTTTTGGGCAAAAATCTTATAACTAGGTTAAAAATTCGGGCAACCTAAGGTATTTCGAGCCCCCCACCCCTCCCCCTTCGGACGTAAACCTGACTTCGCCACTGCCTTTGTGTTATGCCGTTGAAATGGTTTTGAAAAACTGATATTTAATCAAAGTATTTCTTTTATTTCAAAGTAAGATTCTGAAAATTGTCGAACATATGGTCAATATTTCGTGAGTGTTGTCAATTTAATTGTCGCACATAATTTATCATGTTTCACAAACCCAAAGAACAGACACATAAATAACCAACCCGACTGCGTCACTGGATCAATTTCTTTGAAATTCATATTCAGTAAACAAGCTTTGTTAATTCTCCTTTAGCCCATTCATATAGAACAGAATACATTACAAAGGTGGCTTGTGATCGATTTCGCATTTATTTCACGTAATAAATTAGTTAACATGCCAACTTTGCAACAATAATGACTGAAAAGGTACATATTGCATTAATCGTATATGATAATTGTCGTCTCGTGCGAGAAAGGAAACCGTTAATGCTGTATTTCTTGACAATCCTTACGTTCGGGTTCCAGGCTAGATTACCCATGTCAGCCCCAGATACAGCAGTTAAATTTCAATAGGATTAAATTTTTTCATGTGTTTTTTCGTCCCTTTTGTAATCTAACAAGTTTTCCACTCCAGTCGCGTTCTAATGATTTTACTTTAAGCAACCACAGTGTTGAGTTATTTTTCTCTACTTTGAGGTTGCCTATTCAATAATCTGTCATTATTACGAGAAACAACATTCAAAATTACATTCTTTGATTGGTAAAAATATCGTCATTAGAACGCGACTGTGGTAGAAATCTTGTAAGATTATCCTGGGGACGAAAAACATTATATAACGCACATATCACACATTTACGAATCACAAAATGTAGGGTTAATGATGTAAAAACATCTCAACCTTGAGGCAAAAAATAGTGGCTTTTTGGGATTTGATTAAGGGTTATATGAAGAAAACCCGTAAAGCCCGTTATAACTTCACAAGCCCACTCTTGAAACGGTCATAAGCATGACGTATATCATCTAATTTATTTATATTGGCGTTAAATTCACATGCACAGGAAGCACACCAGGCACGAATTTTCTGATATTATGCCGCTTGATCAGATCAGGACTAAAAACAATCTGGAAACGGCCATATTCCGTCTTCATTAGCCCACATGGTGCAGAAAAGTACCATTTCATTTTGACACGGTCATAAGCATCGCGCATATCATCTAATTTATTTATATTGACGTTAAGCCAAACATGCCTGAATTGTTCTACTTAAGTCTTCGCCAGAACCAACTAGTCCACAGACAATAACAACTGGCAATCAAGGCCGATCTAATTGTTATGGTCGCAATTACGGAGGAAAAGAGCTTATAATATAATATCAATAAACGAATTAACTTCAAGTATGCAGGGCTTTTCAATTGTATTCTATTTACGTCAACTGAAGAAGCCGCTTCAGCCGTTTTACCTACTTGAAACTTTCCTTTGTTCGTCACTCTTATATTATCATTTTAAACCCATGCAGCGATCGATTTTTGAATTAAATTTAATTCGGCTTCTTAAGACATATTTAAGTACCTTAATATTTTTTCCCTGCAATTGTGCTGCAATGATCTGTTTCTAATGGTTACATATGAAGAATTAGAAGGAATTAAGTTAAAATGGAATCTAATATTTTTTATTTAACAGTTTTACATGTCTGACCAGCTTTCTAGTGACCATCGACGTCTATGTGCATAAGGGGTATTCTTATGGACAGTTTCACAGTGGCTCAACTAGATGAGAAGTGGCCTGTGGACTTTAGTAGGTTGAAGCTCTTTCCCCACAGAATCTGCATTCTGGGACGCCTCTATAAGTCAATTTAATGCGAGAGGCCCCCCCCCCCCTCCGGCCCCTTTACGGACTGGGGCTCGTGGGCATGGTTTAACCAGCCCCTATGTTAGTTGAGCCACTGCAGTGGCATCAGCCTACTCCCTTTCCTTCCATCTCTAGCATAGGGGAGCTTCAGCCAATTACCGTGTACTACTAATTTCGCTCGGTCCGAGGATTAAGACCAATTTTTGACTTTGCCGATCAAATGATGCCATTGATCCTAAGATCTTACTGTCTGGGCTACAGCCTACTGTGTGGTCAGTGTTTATCTTGTAATAAAGCCTGCTTAACCTCTGACCTCCATGCAATGTCCATTAATCATTCAATAAATTAGGAGCTCATCTCAATAATAAGGATATCCAATTATGGGTCTTATCAATCACAAAATCGGCCTTGGCGGAAAACGCGGCAATCAACAATGCGTCAACAACACTTGACTTTGTATGTCTTTTATAATTGTTATCCCTGAGACCTGATCCATAGCAGACTTTCTATCAAGACATCAAGACATTGCAGGCTGAGGAAAGGATAGGGCCAGAAAGAGCTGTAGAAATGGTTTAAGGGAGCACTTCGATCAACAAGATGGTCGCAGATGTAAGGTGTCATTCCGTTTTGAACGTAGAACACGAGCAACTGACGGCAAGTAATTAGTCGTAGATATATCAATATCGTTCAGGTTGAAACTGAGATATAAAGGCTTTCATACGATTTCTTTCATATGAGAATAAGAATATTGAACTCCATCGGCTCAATTTAAATCCACATAAACAAACAGATAATCTCTTGTTTTATGTATCGGATAAGGCAAGTTGAAAGACTGAAATTTATATCCCTACAGAAGCTCAAATCCACTTAAATCATAGTATTTCCACCATGTTGGCAGGCAGATCTTAACCAGTTCATTCCAAGTCAATCCAAGTTCATGAAAGTGTCGCAAATCATTTTGACAGGTTCTTATCAATTATGCATGGAATTTTACGATCGACCTCGAACATCAAATTACATCATTTATTCTACTGCTATTTTAGTTAAAGGGAGGAAGGAGGGGGGGGGGGAGCGGGAGGGGGGGTATGTCCATGTCAGTGATGCATTTCGAAACAGCTTCGAATGAACAGGAAAAAAAGAACGGCGTTTGCCCATGCTACAGGCTATGTCCGTCAAAAGCCATTTTCAAATTGAAGAAAGAAGTGAAGGTGTATGCCACTGTAGCAACAGGTTTTCCCTTGATGCACAATTGATACGTTTTTTTCTACATAAATAATTTTTGATCGGAATATGGCTGTACAAATAATTTAAAGCCAATTAAAGCAGGCAATTTTTGACTAATCATATTTTAGTCTCAGAAACTGGAATTTTTTAGCTGAGCTAATCAGTAATAGTGTTCACCGCTCACCGTCGAAATTTGTGCCTTTAAATCCATGTGTGTCCAGAATTATCTGCGTTTAAATGTTAAAATGACGACTCGTCAATTTAAGATACTCTGTGATATATAGGAAAGACATATAGAGAAATAGTGAAGAAAATTCCGAGTTTCAGATACTTTCGAAGGAATTATGTGATTCTATTACATGTACTTCTGAAGACTATTTAATATATTCAAGACTAAAATCAACCCCTAAATGGCTCACCTGTCCCTTTAATGCACATGACGGATTTAAGAGGAATATTTAACTGAAATAACAAAAAAATTCAGACGTCATCAGGGCTGTTGCAGATACTAGTAGCATCTTGTTGGCACCAGAGACGCATTAAGCTCGAATTTTTCATTCAACTAAAACACATCATGAATTGTTGATTGGCACCGAAAGCTTCATCAACATAAAAAAATAAACCACATTCCAAAATTACATTCACAGATGAGTGCCTTTCATGCAAGTTACCATTATTTAGTTTCGTGAATTTTGCCGAGTTTTTTCTATCGATTTTTAAGACTGAAATTAGTTTACTTGCTGTCGTTTTTGTTTAAAATGTCTCCCAGAGCAACATGTTTTGACATAAAGTATTTCAGCCTGACAACTAATTACTATATATTATGTAGCACATCTTAATCACAATACCATTCGGCAATTATCGGCTGTTTCCGTAAAACCATCTATATCGGTCATGAAAGGAAGATTTCGTTGTGTGTTAATGGTGTGAGCACACGATCAAGCTTGATATATTTGATATTATAAATTCTGTCGGCAACGCCATAATCTTGTCGTGGAAGCTCGGGCAAACGCGAGGTTTTATTCAAGATTGGAGACGACGATAGAAATCGGCGACCACGACTGTTCGTGTGCCCACAGCTTTATTTGGCGAAAATCTTTTTTGTTCTGCAATTTTCAATGGTTATTCATTGGATATTAGTTATATTGCGATCTGAATATAGTCCATAGCTTTAAAACTTTCGGGGCATAAACCTGGCACTTAGTTATGCAATCAATGGTATATTGTGACTATCGGTCAAGTCATCACGAGACTATCTGGACATTATGGTAAATTTGAATAATGCTGGCCAATCATTACCGTGATATACCATTTTTCACACTACGTCATCGTCATACTTTCCTCTTACTTTCGTCGCAGTTTTGTCAGTTAATCCAAATTTGACGATTATTTTACACGAATTGGGTATCAGCTCAGCTTCTTTTGTCCATGGCGATGTCTTTTCTGTACAACATGGCGTGTATAGAGTGCAGCGGTTTTGGACGGCTCAATATATGCAAATAGAAATATTGTTGTGAGACATTTCACGACATCGTGTACAAGGCAGACCGCTTTGAGATTTGGTTGATGTCTGCTTTTGATCATTTGATGCTGGGTCACGTGTTTTCGGACGGGCAACCCAGGGCACTAAGACAATCTCATTCTTTTCGTCATTCCTTTGGTCGACCCCCGCCAAACTTTGCTTTGAGACGCCAAATATACCGTCAGCAATTTTAAGTCCGACCTTCGTCCAAAATTACTATCAGAACTTGGGTCTCCCTCCATATCATAGGCCAAATATAGATCGAGTAGAAGCATCAAAGGCAAGATGTTCCTGGCTAAAATTTCATTATCGTAAGAAAACTATAGGGATCTGTTACTTTTCGATGCGTTGGAAACTGTACATAGCTTTATTTGCTTGACATCTTGGAACAAATGGTGGTCGTGGGTTTTGTTTTCGACCCACATCTTACAGTCTAGTGACATTGAATACGCCATTATTCCTCTTTACAGTCGACCCAGCAGTAAATGGGTACGGATAATCCAGGAAAGATCAATCAAGAGATTTACCAACCAGTAAAAAAGGATTCTCGCTGTCATTGTAAAAATTGCTGTTTTTTGTTTCTTTCTTTACATGTATCGATAGATGAACTTATAGAGAAACCTTCATGATGACGCCCACACAATGTCACTATGATCAATATGTCAGGAAACACTCCATCCTGTAAAGATGTCTTTCAAGACAGATGGTAACTGTAAGTGACATTGGAAAAGCACGGTGCATATTTCAACATATCTTGAATGTCCAACTTCACTTAATTGGACATGATCAGACATATATCGTAGTGTCATTAGATACCATTTTATTAAGATGCATTCTTTAAAAAGCTCCCCGTAACTCTTCTCAGAAGTCGGAATGTATGTATTACCCCGAAATCCACTTAATTGGACATGATCAGACATATATCGTAGTGTCATTAGATACCATTTTATTAAGATGCATTCTTTAAAAAGCTCCCCGTAACTCTTCTCAGAAGTCGTAATGTAATGTATTACCCTGAAATCCACTTAATTGGACATTTTCAGACATATATCGTAGTGTCATTAGGTACCAGTTTAAAGAGATATGCTCGTTTATATTGACTTAGACAGTTAGTACTTATTTATGACCTATAACACTTTTCATAAGTCTGAATGTATGTACCTCTTCACTGCACTGTGATGAGATCAGACATACATCGTAATATCATTTGGGCAATTTCTTTGCAAATCATATCTATTTGGTTCATAATTAAAAATGATTCTCCAGATATTATCTACTGGTTTTAAAACCGTGTGGTAACTGATAGAAATAAATGAAGATAAATACTTCTCATTTCATCATTTTGAGTGATGAAATCAACGAAGCCGTTTGGTTTCTTTTTATATACAAGGAAATTAAACTTGTGAGAAAGACACTTAAGTGGCATTCGATGTCTGACGAAAGTCGTCTGATCGACACAATGTATTGCCCGAGTATTTTGTTACATTCCAGAGGATTTGTCAAAGATGTTACCGATTCAATTTCCCTTACGCCAAACTATATTTGGATTCCTTTACATTTCCATCTTTTCAGATTTCATCGAAAGCTATTGCTATAATTTACCGAACTTGGGTCAATATCCGTCAGGAAGAGTAATTGATTGCCGAACTTTGGGGTCATATAAACCTCTTCAGGTTGATTCAGCTAATGAATTTACGTTCTATAAACAAATATGTTTGTCAATTGGTTTCGCCTCCAGAACCATTAATAGTTCACTACGAAGAATATGTCCAATAAGAAAAGGCAGCGATAAATTTAGTCTAAGTGTAAGTGTGCCGTTATTGCTATCGTAATGCCCGGCTTTCAAATCAGAACGACATTAATTATCGACGGTTGGCTTGTTGATTCTAAATGGCTCAACTTGGCTTAAATACTATGTTAACAGAACATTTTGTTCATTTGATTCTGTGATTGTTAACAGTTATGGACTAATTGGCTTTATATGGAATCAGGTTCGTATTGATCTATTCAATTAAGGCAATTCTTGTGTATTATTCTCCATTAAAAGGATTGTAAAGAGGTTTTCTAAATTTTTTACTTGAATGAAATGAATTGTTAAAAGGGAGTTTTTAAGGCTCTATGGATGGAGTTTTACGTCCTACTTTTCTGCATCTAATTGAGCTAATGAAGACGGGAAACGCCTTACACTGTGAAATGAGGGAAATTTTACTACCGGAATAAGCCTACTCTTTTTCGATTTCCAGCTGTCGATGGATCTTTAACGTGCACAACCTGTAGCACTCGGTACCTGGGTCTATGGTCCCATCCAAAGCACTCGGCACTTCTTGAATAACAAAGAATATAACGTTTCAACACATTTCACAAGTGTCATCAAATGAAAAATTGTATCGTTTTTTCGCGCCATTTTAATTTTTACGGTGACGTCTGTGTTTCATGCAATTAAACTGAGCGTGTTTTGTCGTTACTATCGCAAAGGTTATTAGCATCTCTTGTGATAGTGACGCTATCAGTGTCATAGTCCCCGGCAGATAAAAAGT
This sequence comes from Lottia gigantea, assembly GCF_000327385.1. Classification (NCBI taxonomy): domain Eukaryota; kingdom Metazoa; phylum Mollusca; class Gastropoda; family Lottiidae; genus Lottia; species Lottia gigantea. The sequence continues at coordinate 1,497,854 of NW_008708707.1, read as the reverse complement.
TCGAAAACCTCTTTACAATCACTTCAATGCACTCGTGTATTTGTGACTTCGGGCTAATTCCGAAATGCCAATTGTTGATGTATTACAAAGCTACTTGATAAAATATAATTTCCTTGGATTCTAATTTTTTGTAGAGAAACTTGACACAATTTGAACAATTGTTATGACAAAAAACAACATATAATTCTTAAATTCTTGATTAATTTACATTATGAAATATTGGAGGAAAAGTGTGCAATTGTATTTAAAATCAAAACTTGATATATGTCTTACTTTGAAAGCAATTTCAGCGAAAAAACTAAGGCAATTGTGTTCTGTTAAAAATATTACATATGTTTTTTGCATTTGCGTATTTATCAGAATAGCCTTTTGGTATAACATAATTTTCTTCATTTTGAATGGAATTTCTGAAACTTCCGGCGTTTTTTGGACATAAAATGATATATATGTCCAATGTTCAAATATGACAAACATGACTTCCGTGACTACGAATTTTTAACCATTAAGCGGGAACTTAATATGACATTTTGCCAATTCTGACGAGTCTTCTTTTTAACTTTCAAAAACGGATAATACACACATGGATTTGAAGACTCAAATTTCGACGGTGGGCTGTGAACACTATTACTGATTGGCTTAGCTAAAAAAAATCCGTTTTTTTTAAACTAAAGTATGATTGGTCACAAAAATCGCACCTGTCCCTTTAATAAATAGGGAAATATATAGGTGAGGGTCAAAATAAGGTTATATTAACAGACACTGAAAGTCATTTTTTTCTTTATCTGATGCCCTATTCTGGAAAACTTAACTTAAGGTGATTGTTGTGTTGCAGACATCTGATAAGTCGATCACTAAAATTGATTTTAAATTTTGTTATATAATCCAATCAGATCACCGTATTTCTTAAAATCCGGTTCAACCAGTCTCTATGGTAATGGAGCCACTGGTACGTGTCAGTTTATTTTTTATGTTCGATTTATGAGGGCGGCAAACATGATGGAATTTAGTATATTTTTTATTAAAGTGATACTACATCTTAGAATGAACATACAATTTAAGTTCTCAAAATGGTCAATATGAGTATATATTCATCACTGAACTTACCTGGTGTTAATCTTGATATTAAGCGTTTTTCAATAGTAAATTGCATATCTATGGATACTTACTAAGTTTTTTGGATTTATCGGATTATATAAGGATCCTGTTATGTTATTTATGACACCTAGTATATCTACTAACTCTTACTCGCCAAGTTTAAAATTTTTAAATTTTATGACGTTCCAAGACGTAGTATCACTTTAAGGCGGTAGATAGGATCGAACTTAGTTACGTTGAAGAGAACAAGTACCGTTTCAAAAAGTCATTTTTTTTTTATTTCATGTCAAATATAGTTGATGAATGTCTTTCTGTCAGACGAAGAACAGTCGTTTTGTCATTTTTATTGACAGACCATAAAAGTAGGACGTACATATCTTTCTATTAGGGGGAACATTAATGAATGCAGGATGAAGGCTTCACCATAAAAATGGATTTGAAGTCATTTTTTTTATCGTGATGTAGTCATACAAGTCACGTCTTTTTCACTTTTATGTTGAGTGTTGTAATGCGATTTAAGCACTAAGCACTTCCGCGGGCTTCAAACAAATCTCGGTATGGTTCTTACAGCCATATTGAATTACTACCTCGACTTCAAATTTGAATTCTAAGAGGAAGAATTCCTTTAAGCAATTTTCATTTTCAAAAACGTCCTAATATTTCCTTTGGTTTCTGAATTGGTTACATCAACCCAATAATAAGAAGACAGCTTAAACGCGTTTTAGTGGTAGGCTCGTTTATACTACGTGAATCGTACAGTAATATTGTTACACCTACCTGAAAGCGTAACGAACTTAAAAGCTTACGTAATCATATTGTGTCAAAACTTTCAGATGCGTTTCTCTAGACTGTGGTTTATGTTTTTCACAAATATTAGCAAAAGTTTGTTTTTGTTTTCTTTTTTTTTTTTTTTTTGGCCAACGAAAAAAAAAAACAGAATGCCCCTTTAAATGGATGAACTTTGACCCTTGACTGAAGATAATTGCATGAAGTATGGTTAATTGGATTTTACGATATTTCCTTCTTGTATCTATAATAACAAATAGTTTTAGAAGAATATAATCGCTCTTTGATAGATACTAATTTCTCTTTGCAATTTTAAGCTTGGCTAATTTTTCTTAAAAGCTTTTTGACACTTTAACTATTTCGAGTGAATTTGTAATTGTTGGTTTTTAAATTTACGATTTGACAAAGAGCAGATATTTTTGTAACAATTTATGAAATTTGAAAGAAAATCATCTCGGCATCACGCCCGTAGCCACAGGGGGAGCCGGTGGGGAGTGGATGGATTGCTCCCTTGAAAAATCCTGACAACCGACCAATTCATTACTGCAACTAACCACCATACACCATTGCCTCTCTGGTTATATTTCTTGCCTCTCTGGTTATATTACTTGCCTCTCTGGTTATATTACTTGCCTCTCTGGTTATATTTCTTGCCTCTCTGGTTATATTACTTGCCGCTCTGGTTATATTACTTGCCTCTCTGGTTATATTACTTGCCTCTCTGGTTATATTACTTGCCTCTCTGGTTATATTACTTGCCTCTCTGGTTATATTACTTGCCGCTCTGGTTATATTTCTTACCGCTCTGGTTATATTACTTGCCTCTCTGGTTATATTACTTGCCTCTCTGGTTATATTACTTGCCTCTCTGGTTATATTACTTGCCTCTCTGGTTATATTACTTGCCTCTCTGGTTATATTACTTGCCTCTCTGGTTATATTACTTGCCGCTCTGGTTATATTACTTGCCGCTCTGGTTATATTACTTGCCTCTCTGGTTATATTACTTGCCTCTCTGGTTATATTACTTGCCTCTCTGGTTATATTTCTTGCCGCTCTGAAGAATCAAGTCTGGCTACGGGCCTGCTCGGCTCATATCTTAAATTCCAAAGGGACTATACTTCTGAATATATCACTGCGCTCTGTGACTATTGTATTGGGCGTCACTGAAAGGTGATATGGAAAATTCTTTCTTTGCATGCATAATGTATATTTTGATGTGCCTTTCTATTGTAATTAAGTATAATGATGATTTCAGATATCTGAATATTTTCAATTTTAATATATTATTTAAAGATGGGTTCCCTTATTTTTATGAAATTTCTAATCTTATATGAATAGAAAGTAGAGGTGTTCTAATGACTTGGAATAATACCAGTTTGTCCATAATTAATTCATAATTAGTTTAATTAGAAGAGATTTACCAGAAGAATTCCAATGAGTGACCGATCAAGAAAGGTCAAAAAGTATTTTTTTGTTTATCCAGACTGTACATACATAGACATAAGATTGGTAAAAACTCTTAATTATATGCAATAAGAACATAATGATATGATTAAGAATACATGATAATTCATTAGAAACATCAATTAATCAAATAGTTTGCTTAATTTGACACTAACGGATAAGGAAACCCATCTTTAAAGTAATAATGTGAATATTATATTGTCTGAATTCGAATTTAAATTGAAAATCGATATCAGTTACATAATTAAATTCGAAACGTGATACATACTAATCCTGTTGTTTCCTAATGATACATTCTCTATTGCTGAAAGAGGTTTTGTAAAACGTTCATGTGTGTTGGGGACAATTTTCAGTCAGACGTCTGTGGTTCGTGCAATTTCACACAAAAAATAAGTGTTTGATGACCTCACTGATCGCAAAGTAAGTCTGTATATCACTTAAGGCCCCTTGTTATAAGTAACGTCATCAAACACTGAGTTACTTCGTATTAACTTACCAAGTAGCAGAGAAGTAGGACGTAAAACTCCATTTCATTTCTATATTCTTTTTCATTTCAGGAAATTATGGAATCCGAGCTGAATCTGAGTACAATTCTTTGTAATAACAGTTTTGGATCATATCCTTGCAATGATACCTTGGTTGAAATGGAGGAAACGAAAGTCCCGCTCTACGTTGTGGTGCCCGTCTTATCCTTATTTTGTGTTGTGGGTACGATCGGGAACGCAACCTCTTTTTATATTTATTTTAAGCGTCGCGATAAGTCGACGTCGGTGATTTTTATTCTTGCCTTGGCCGGAACGGACTTCCTTACCTGCTTGGTTATAATACCATATACGATCACTTTTGAATTATTGGGATATAATTTAGTGTACGACGTTCTGTGCAAACTCTATTTGTTCTTAATCACGTCGAATATTCCGTTCTCGGCGTATATCATGACGGCCATTGCGTTCGACCGCTACTTTTGCATTTGTCACCCGTTTTTTCACGCATTCACCGTGCGACGAGCCAAAATTATTGTGTGGTGCCTTGCGTGTTTAGCTTGTACATTTGGAGTGTTAACTTCTCTGCAGTATGGGATGTATTATCCTACAGACGTAATAGTGGATTCGAATGGAACAATCGTAGACGCTGTTCTCCTCAGCAGGAACATGACGGACAACGCGACGGCGATAGATCCGGCACCAGAAGTCGCTAACGTCACAACTGTGCTTGAATTTTCACAAATCTGTTTCCGGAGCTCCTTGATTATTGGAGGCGATGCTTTTAATTTGTATTATCAGCGAATTTATACGGCATCGTTTATCGTCGCTTTTGTCATCGTAGTAGTCCTCTACTGTATGATATATCGCTCTATTCTGATGCGTCGCGCCAAAAAAGCCAAACGCAAGAAGAAAAACAACTATACTAGTGTTGCAGTCACTGACTGTGGCACTCCAGCTACGGTCACAACTACCACAACTACGTTAAATGGAAATTCTGCTACGAAACCGTTACAGCCCAAACAAAAGAGTAAGAGACCCAGTACGGTTAAGGACACAACCCTGTACGCCAACATCAAAACAGCGCTTATGTTGTTCGTTGTTACTATTGTGTTCGTTATAGCTTTTCTCCCCGCGTTTTTAATGACATTGGACTTGATTCCTTTCAACATGATTGTGTTCTATATGTATTTTTCTTACAACGTGGCCAATCCGATTATTTACGCGTTCATGAATCAAACTTTTAGAGAAGACTTGAAAAATATTACTAAAGTGTGTAAATAACTATGTAACTTGTGTTATTTAATAGAATTATGTATTATGAATTTAATGTTATTAAAAAAATCAAATTCGTAATCGTAATTGTGTCTATGAATTACCAATCGTCATAGTATAAAAACAAATCGTTATACATTGCACTGTGATGTTATTAAACTAACAAAGTTGTAATGGTAATTGCTTTGTAAAGTTTCACGTAGGACGTCAACCGTATTTGATTCATAACAAAATTCGCAATGGTAATTGTCTACGTACAGTTTCCCTCATTAAACACTGTATGGCGTTGTCCATCTTCAGTTACACAATTCTAGACAATGATAGCATCAATTTGCACCATTCAAATTTTAAATCAGACGTCTGTGGTTCCTGTAATTCTACTAAAACTAAGTGTTTTATGACGTTACCCCTGCAAAGGTCTTATATGATACGTCATAAAACACTTAATTTTAGTGGAATTGCAGGAACCAAAGAGGACTGATTGAGATTTGGAATGGTGCAAATTGATGCTATCAGTTTCCCCGATACACATAAAAAATTTAGAAAACCTTTTAACAATCCGTTTAGATAGCATTTATTACAAAAGATGGTGTCAACCTCTTATAGAATCATTTAAACTAAAAACACAAAATATGTTCAAAAAATACTTTTAATGTTTTTTAAACGTAATGATAATAAAAGTCTATCAGCTACAAAAATATATAAATTTAAAAAAATAAATAATAATCATGGGTCTAAAAGGAATTGGACATAACAATTTCGAAATTAAATATAATATCTTTAATATTTTTTAATATGTTTAAAGGCGCAGTCTGAACTCATAAATTTGTTAAAAGGTTTACGTAAATATTTTAACGTTGCTTTGTTTTTTGGAAGCTGTAAGAAAACTACTGTACAGATTTAAGAAAACTAATCACCTAATTGTAGAGAAATACGTCTCTTACTTATTCTGAAGATTTCATTATTCTGAAGATTTCATCAAAACAAAACCAAACTGCTTACGTAACAAATAAAACAAATTCAGTTTGATCACGTGGATACAAAGATATATAATACAACGGTTTTGATAATAAAAATTGTGCATACTGCCTCTTTAAAACTATTGATTGGAATTTAAATCAGGCCAAACAAAACTAAAGCGAATTAATGCATCGTAGGTGGAAAGTTAATATTTTTTTTAATTAGTGATCGTGAAGGTTATTTACAAAGATAAGTAACGAAGACAATTTTGAAGGTCATGTTAATAAATAAGTGGCGTCAACGTTTGGGGAGGGGGGTTGGGTGAATTTCACCTCCAGTTGTACCCCCACTGTATTTTTGACCATTTTGAAGATAGATTTTTATACGTCTGTGCTTAGAATTCAATTGATAACTTCATTTTTTCGACAATTCGACAATAGAACCCTCTCTAACGAGTTCTATGAGAGACTTTGACGCGTACACAGAGTTGCTACATTTTGAATTCAGCCTCTGCAGTTGTCTCCCCATTGAATCAGTCTGCCCCCTAATTGTACCCCCAGTTTCAGAAGGCTGGCACCGCCACTGTAATTAATCCAACAGCAGTAAATGTATTTGAGAGGATAGTTTCATTTGTTCAGTATTCTATGAACTGCTTTGTTCGTTAGAAACGAATGCAATCAAATAACAAACTGCCGTTATAGTTCCTAAATGATGTCAAGGTATAAGACGCAGTTCGTAATAACTTGACATGGTGTGGATGGGTAACCCACTGAACTCTTTTAATTCTACTCAAGATTCATACGTAAACGGGTGAGTCTTTTGGGACACTATTGAAATGTGACCTCATTTTCTAAGCTGATTACAGTTCAAATGACAGGAAAAGTAGTCCAGTGCAGTCAAGTCGATTAAATAAGCCAGTTCGGACGATATGTGGGCATGCGCAACATGCTAATACTGTCTCAGGATAAACATCGCCCATTTACTATGGCAGTTTATGGTAAAGGATCCCATACAAAGGGTTTACTATAGTTACAATCGTCAAACTCGTAGTATACATCGTCAACTGAGCAAACTTGATTTTGACATCGTTGATAAATGGACATTTGTCAATTTAGCAAATCCTTTATTAAATATGTTTCCATTGCTGGCCTAAAACTGCCATGTTAAATCGACGTGGTTTATCCCGAGAAGAAAGTAGGGAATGTGCCTGTTGCACATGCGCATGTATTGTTTAGAACTAGCTGATTGTAACAATAGTCACTGTTATAATATGATCAACCGGATAATGATGCAACGAGTTGAGTCTACTGCACCTGATTTGGCTAATGCCGACTGGTCGTGCAATGTGCAATGAAGGCAATTTTCTAAACCGTTTCCACTTCTTGGCAGGTAGGAAGGAAGTGACTTGGAAAATGTGTCTGGTGGTTCGGAAATAAAAATAACCCAGGTCCCGTGTGCTGCCAAGACTGTTCGTGTGCCCGCAACCTTAATAGAAAATCTTAATTCAGGACACTAGAATAGGAAAGATGATCTTTTATTTAGATATAAGTCGGTTAACAATTTGACTCGAAGATCAAAGCGTTAATAGCCACTTAAATGTTAACAAACTATCATGTACTCCTTTGGGAATAAATCACTCATTCTTAAAACATTCTATGCATATTTGACAAGTCTAGTATTCTGTCTCACTCTGTCCTCAAGGGACTTAATCAATATTGCTTTCTCATGCAAGGTAATGATAATAATAATGATAATGATAATAATAATGATAATAATAATGATAATAATAATGACACACTTTTAATAAATTACAACATTTCAATGTGTAAAATCATATATATACTCACGTATATGTTTTTGAGATGGAATAATAACACAATATTTCGATGTGTAAATTGTTAAATTATATACACAATGTGCATGTGTTTGAGAGAGATAACACAACATTTCGATGTGTAAATTTATATACACTCGAATAATAACACAATTGTGCAAGTTGTCAAATTATATAATACAAACTACATGTGTAGGAAATGAACAGACAACATAGCATTTCGATATGTAAATTTATATACAATCGTACATGTGTTTGAGTTGGAATAATAACACAATATTTCGATAAGCACATTGTTAAATTATATACACAAAGAACATGTGTTTGGGATGAACAAATAACACAATATGTCAATGTGCAAGTTGTTAAAATGAACAGATAACATAACATTTCGATCGATGTGTAAATTTATATACACTCGTATATGTGTTTGAGTTGGAATAATAACACAATATTTCGATGTGCAAATTGTTAAATTATATACACACATTACTTATATATACGCAGGTAAATGTGCACAGAGATGCAGATGTTTGTTGCTGTCATCAAGTACATAACCACAAGATGTACAGACTACCATAGTTTACTACCAAAGTGAAACGATATTTTCCAATGCGACACGAGTGCTTCACTGAATGTATACAACGGAAGTTTTTTGTCGTTTTTGACATCTCTAAAATGGTGGATTGCTTTCTGTGAAGAAACCTGCTTCATTTGTTGTTAGACAAAAACATTTTTTTCAAGCTATTCATTTATTAACGTAGGTAGATTTTGAATATGCTTCAATTCATGACTTCTAAAATAAATTTCAGAATTGATTTCCCTGAGGGTTTTTTTCCGAAAATTTAACATATGTGAGTTCAACGGTGATAAACAACTAATTTTCAGAGGTCGTCGATCGTAAAGAAGCACTTCATGTTGACAATACTTGTTGTACATCATTCTGTTTATCAACTATCGAACCATCCTTGAAATGAAGTGGAGTTTTACGTCCTCTTCCCAAAGCACCTGATTGGACTAAGGAGATTGGGCACTGGCATACGATGCGCAATAAGGAGAGCGGCATTAGCTTCGGGTTCATACCTTAGCTATAACCAGTTGCGCATGGTTACAAATACATGTAATGGAATTGGTAAGAATTTCAAACTTGGGATCGTCACCCGTGTGGGTGATTAAAATCAAGAAACAGACTGGAAAAAACATCCTACTGGTTAAAATGGAATACAGGTGGGTGGCTGATCTCGTCCATTGAACCCTTAATGGTATGTTGCCCCACTTCCTTAAGCTCGACACACACCAGCAATTTCTTCCACATTGTAAAGTGATCTATTAATTGATTGAGGTCGAATCTGGTTGGCTCGCCCAATTTGTACTACAGCAGACTATCATCTGTCGCTGCCAAACTTTCAAATAAAAGGGTTGTAAAAAGATTGTCTAAACCCTTCATGTATAATGGGAACACTGATAGTTTTAGTAGAATTGCAAGAATCACTGATGTCTGATTGAAAATTGAAATGTTACAAATTGATGCTATAAATTCCCGATACACATAAAAAGTTTAGAAAACCTGGTTTCGCTTGCCAGTTTTATCTGTCGACGTGAACAACAATGAAACTTGTGTTTGTTTAGGCTTTGATCCAAATAAAAAAAGCCAACTATATCTCAGTTTCATTTAGTAAGATTAGAATGATTTCGCCTTCTCAAATTTGAATCTTTAAACTTAGGCCCTCGCCCTCAGCGAGAACATCGCTCTGATTGAACTTTCATAATGTTTTCTCGAGATAAATATAGTTTAAAATGACAGATGCACCATTGGGCGAGGGGGGAGGTATGATTTTAGTCTTGAATACCTATATTTCTATAGATGTCTTTTTTATATATCTTCTTTTAAACTTTCAAACGCTGGTAATTGTGGACACACATTGATTTGAAGGCTCAAATTTCGAACACTATTACTCATTGGTTTAGCTTTAAAAAAATTCCGTTTCTGAGACTAAGGCATGTTAGGTCGAAAACAATGGTGCACCTGGGTGAGGATGATCACGCCGCTCTGATGGAACATTAATACCGTTTACTTTGACTAAAGGAGGTTTTTTTTCGTATTGTAATCTATATCAAACACGACATTTGCGCTTGTTATTGGATTTTTGAAGTCGTTTCTCTTCCTGTATTTTTATCAAATTATAGATTAATCCGATTAAAAAAACCGCTCTAGTTTCATTTGGTAAAGAAATGAATAACAGAAATGTCACGATGCCCTTTGGATGATGGATTTGATCTCGATTGGNCGGCGGCTTAGTTTTGATACATGGATTTGATCTCAAAATAGATGATCTTTTGCTGTAGGTGGAAGAAGGAGGCGTTTGTTCAGGGAACAAAAATTGCAATGCCCTTGGCCTTACTCTTATGAGTAGGCGATTGGGTGCTTGGGTACAGCTCAGCGAGTAAGACTAGTGGTTATGGGTTGGATTTCAGCATTTTCCACTGATATAGGTTGAAGACACGGTGTGTTCAAGGTTAGGGTAACACTGCTTATGTAAAGGCGATTGGGTGCTTTGGTAGCTCAGCGAGTAAGAATCTGTAGCCTTGTTGTCATGAGCTCGATTTCGGTATTTTCAACTGATGTAGGGGTGTTCAGGGTAATAGTAACACTGCTTATGTAAAGGCAATTGGGCGCTGGAGTAGCTCAGATCTCTCGTCAGTTGAAAATGAGCAAGCTAATGCCGCTGTCCTGGCAAAATTTCCCTCATTGTACCCTGAATGGCGTTGCTAGTCTTCATTAGCCCGCATGGTGCAGAAAAGTAGGACGTAAGGCTCCATTCATTTCATTTTCATTTTCATTTAAAAACTCATTCAGGTTGCGTTAATAAATTTGAAATGACTTATTATCTTTCAGAATCACATTATTTGAAAAATCTTCTCTTCAGAATAACAAATTGTTTTTCAGCTTCTCAGACGCGATTAACGACCCGAGAAAGCCCCGGGTGTCTTTTATTCCACTATAAATGTATAAATGATATTGGACTAAGATGACAGGTATTTCCTCTCGGTTTCAAGGTATGTTTCTGCTAAATTTATGGTTGTTAAGTTCCTCAGGCTGTTCCTCCTTGCAATTCATTTCCGCATTCCACACTGCATGGGGTCTAACGCTACAGTGATGCAGGTCGGGGAGGCTGACATAAAAAAAAGCGTCAAGAAATTCAGATTGGACAATAAACCCGAGAGCCCATATGCTACAGGCTGTACACTTTATTTAAGATAGTACATGTAGTCTAATGCTGTTGACCATTATTTTCCACATTGCACACTGTACGGAGCTTACAATCGTTTACAATTTAGGGTAGATGCTATGTTGGGTTCTCTGGGTACAAATTGATAAAGAGGTCTGATCCAGCTGTCGTGTCATTTCAATCATTGCCTTTCCTGCAATTTCCCGCTTTTTTATTCCCGCTCTTTTTAAAGGATGTGCTGCCGTCCACGTCAACATTTAGGAGACGTCGAACCTTGGCTTTCCGAAATCGCAAGCAATCTTCGGCTTTCAATGATCTTTCAATTTCATTTTATAATTTGAATATCTGATGCACTTCAGTAATATTAAATCGTCTAGGCTCCTTCCTTTAATGGTATATCTGTACGCGGGAAAAAAATCAATAAGGCGGTAAATGGGGCAATAAATCTTGATCAAAAAACAAAGTTATAATCTAAATGAGAAGGCATTATCAGCGTTTGATTGATATATTTTCTACGGGGCATTATACAATGAATGAATCGAGGAACAAAACATATCATTACGTAATAATAACAGAAAAAAAGGCTTGAAATCGCTGGTAAATAATACCATTATTCATCGTCTAATCTCCTTAATTCATAATCAGTTGGGGAAATCAGACATATAGCTGTCGAAATACCATTCAATTTGGTATAATTGGCCCACTAACGTACGTACAATGAGGGGCTGGGGTCGGCAAATAGACGTAGGTGCAAAAGTGGGTCGCTCTGGATTAGGCACAGGTGTACGCAATTTAGGCCTAATGGAATACCTCTTTGGCCAAAAATGCAAACATGCATAGGTTCATTAATGAACCGCCATGCCTTAATATAAATCCGAAAAGAGGCGATTATATTGATGACCCATGGCTCAGGGTAATGAAGTAACAGGAGTACCTACAATAATGAACAATCGTGACCAAAGTTGAAATTGGCATAACCTTTTGTACAAAGCTTTGCCAATAATGAGTTCAATCAGACATTACGACAATGATATTCTACCCAGTTTCACAATTTAGTCCTTCTTCGTACAATTCTGTATGTATAATAATCGATACAATAATGAACATTGGCCAAGGAAAGAACCGAAAACAGTCGTATGTAAAAAAACATAAACCATCTGTAATCGACGCAATCCGTAAACAGAATGGAAGTTCAATTTGTCCGCACAAAAATCGGTCAACCTCGTCTTTGCATCGAGAATCACACACTGTATCGAAAACAGTCGTATGCAAAAAAAAAATAAATAAACCATCTGTATTCGGCACAATCTGTAAACAGAATGGAAGTTCAATTTGTCCGCACAAAATTTGGCCAACCTCGTCATTGCATCGATTATCACGCACCGTATCGAAAACAGTCGTATGCAAAAAAAAAAAATAATAAATAAGCCATCTGTATTCGGCACAATCTGTAAACAGAATGGAAGTTCTATTTGTCCGCACAAAAATTCGCCAACCTCGTCATAGCATCGATTATCACGCATCGTATCTGTACGTCGTCTTTTTGCAGTTTTTAAACAGGGAAACCATTTTATACATTACAACCCGAATCTGGCATATTTGCTAACAGACATTAAGTGGAATAATTCTTACGATCATTCACTATATGAGTAGGTGTCTTAAAACAACACACGTTAATAACAGAATATTTGTTCAGTTCTCAGTGTTTAAAAAAATGACTCGCTACTTGCGAATTACCATGATATTTGCTTAGACAACAAACATGAAATATTATCATAATGAAGATGTCATAAGATTAGCCATAGTGATGTACGCCTACAGAATGAGGGCATTCAGTTACTGGTGAGTGACTATACAGAGCCATGTTCAGCCCATTGGCCAACATTGCAGGAACCACAGACATCTGATTAAAACTTAGAATAGTGTAAATTGATGCTATCAGTGATATCAATACACATAAAAAAATTGGAACACATCTTTACAATCCTTTTAATGAAAAAACAAAACGAACGCGGGACTGGAAGACTCTCCGAAAAGGAGATCAAAACGCACGTAGGTGAACTCAAAACTTAATGAAATCAGTGACTTTTTCTAAAATTTGTAATGTAGCATGACATAAGTATGATTTGCTTACGGATTTATTGAAAGTCAAGCAATTAATATACTGTACGCTGTGAAATTAAGTAGAATTCCTTTCAAAATCAATAGCGAAATGGGAAAATTATGATCGCCAATGGTCGTAAACTAATTTGATAACCGTTCCAGCAGACTTCTAGACTGTAAAGAACTCGAAAAATCACTTTGCTACGAGACATAAACTAGATCTTTTTAATACTTAAAAATCAATCTTGGACCCGTTCGTAATTTATATAATTTCAGTAAAATATCTATCGCGACGTATAATTCCTCTTTATTTAAAGTTTTGTTTTTGGTCCGTTCGTAATGTATAAATTGTATATAAGACGTCTATAAGACTATACATTTTCAATTCATTAAAATGTGTTTGTTTTTTGGTTTTGTCTTTGACCTTTCGAAACATAACGTCTAATTTCATTTAATGTTTTTGTTTTTTTGGTTTTGTGTTAGACCTTTGGAAAAATAACCTCTCATTTCATTTCAATGTTTTTGTTTTGTTTTGTGTTGGGTCTTTCGAAACATAACGTCTAATTTCATTTCAATGTTTTTATTTTGGTTTTGTGTTAGACCTTTGGAAAAATAACCTCTCATTTCATTTCAATGTTTTTGTTTTGTTTTGTGTTGGGTCTTTCGAAACATAACGTCTAATTTCATTTCAATGTTTTTATTTTGGTTTTGTGTTGGACCTTTCGAAAAATAACGACTCATTTCATATAATGTTTTTGTTTTGTTTTGTGTTGGACCCTTCGAAATATAACGTTTCATTTCATTTCAATGTTTTTGTTTTTTGGTTTTGTGTTGGACCTTTCGAAACATAACAGTGGCGGCGCAATCCCTTATAGACTGGGTATACAGACAGAAGGCAGACTGACACAATGCTGAGGCTGAATTCAAAACGTAGCAACTCTGCGGATACGTCTTGTCGCAAACCTCTCATAGCGAGTCTGAAATGGTTTTCTCATTAAATTTTCGAAAAATTGAATTGATCTGGTGCATTCTGGCGAAAAAACATATGAAAATAATAGTGGGGGTACAATTGAGGGTGCAAACCTTTCTATATATGGTTGCGTCACTACTAAATACATTGCATTTGATTATAAAAGTTTTTGTAGATCAACGTAGTTCCAAGTAAATTAAGAGATATATTCCTGGTTTTACTTGATTTAGAATTGATCTTCGATCCACTTAAAAATACTCTTACATTGAAGTGGATTGGAAACGAATTGATTTTCTTTTTAAAACGACACTTAAAGATCTTGTTTGAAAAGAATGGACTTCCTTATTCGTTTACCCTAATTCTTATCACCCTGTCATTATTTGGGTGAGATTGAAATGTGAAGACATGAAGTATGCAATGGGGTTAAATATTTATATTTATTTATAGTGTAGGCTCTTGTGTGAAAAGAATGACTTTCTTGTCGTTTACCTTAATTCTTATCGCCTTGTCATTAAATAGGTAAAATAGATTGACATGGTTCACTTTTACTCTCAATGAAGAATTCCAACGCCACGCAGTGGGCAATGACGAGATTTTTGTCAGACAACAGATAAAATCTGCAAATTTGGGTATTTACAACCTACTTCTGATTGCCTTGCAAATCTTTCAGTCCGACGTCTGTGGTTCCTGCAATTCTACTAAAACTTAGGGCCGTATGCTGCGCTCGAACTTAACGCTAAGTCAGACTTTGAAAAGTTTCGCCTGAGCTCGACTTTGTAACTATTTCATTTCGGTATGCACGGCTTCAACTAAAACTTATCTTTGCTAAGTTTAACTTCTTCTGTGTATGTACGGAAAACCAACGATAACTCAAAGAATTATAATCTAATTTCTAATATATTTGTTAATAGAAGAAGTGATTGATACATATTTTAACTAAAATTTTGATCGGACACTTACGGACAGCAAGAATTTGGCAAGTTTCTCATGTGCTTTTCCGCGGGGTTTGCCATAAATACGCATCAGGGTCATTACAAATTATAATTTGATTGATTATTCAAGATTTCAGATAATTTGTCGTTGCCTCAGAAAAACCAAGAGGAATACATCTCAACTTACTGTAATTGAACAGAAATTCCTTATCGATGTAGTGGATGAGTTTAAGGGTGTATTGGAGTCGAAACAAAATGATATTCGGCCCATACAAAGGAAGGAAAAGGCGTGGAAAGAAATAGAGGCGAATTTTTGTTCCATGCCCACTTTCTTTAAACGAGATCACAAGCAGTTAAAGAAATGCTGGAATAATTTAAAAATGAAGGCAAAAAAGTCTGAAGCGATGAAAAAAAGAGAGAAAGAAAACTGGTGGTGGTATACTGGAGACAATGGATTCTAGTAACTCAAATCAGAAGATGTGTGCTATGATACCGGCACAAATGCACCCTCTGCAGAATGACTTTGATAACGATATGGATTTCCATCAAGTTAGCTTCACTTTGGCTCAACCGACGTCAGGTTAGTTAAAGGGATACAGTCCTCTGATTATACATAATTTGAACTTCTTAAATCCGCAAATCCATTTTCAATAAAAAGTAGATATTAATATGTCACTTCGATTTTGACAAGTGCTATGGAAATTTCGAAAGAAGATAAATTACGAGACTGATTCCACGTTTCGAAATGAGTTGCATATGAATGATTCGAACTGTTACGTAGCACCTTACTTTAAACAACCCCTTTTGCATTGGTACTGAATTTTTCATAAATATATGATTATATTTTACGTAGCTAATTTAATTTTCATTTCTATATTCAACACAGGTTCTCCCGTATTTACGCGATCCACATCAGCTTTAGCCACTGTTACCAGTGGAACATCGTGTCCAGATACAAATACAGTTCCAACACAGAAATCATCACGTGTTCCATGTGTATAGCCAACTGTTCCAATTATCCCTGAAAACTGCGTAATGTAAAAACCTCGTATTTTTTTTTATTTCATTTTCATCTGGAAACGTAATTACCTCAGGTCTATGAATAGCTATAGCCCTTGATACCAATTTCACTATTCGGGAGACACTGGATTGATGAACGCCCATTATGTCCCTCACGTTTATTTGGAAAAAGCCACTAGCATACCAACGAAGACATACCAATAACTGTAGTAATGGTGGGATATGTACAGTTTGGTCACATCGATGATTGAAATCATTTCAAAAATATTCAGAACGCCATCCTTTGAAAATCTGAAGCGTTTCGTAAATTCACACTCGTCTAGATCTTCCATTGGATTTGAGCGGTCTTTAAATCTCCTCTCCTCATGGTAAATATCTATAATTTGGTGTAATTTGTTGAAATAATCTTCCATTGTCTCAATTTCAATCGCAAACGTATATAAAGTACGTCTAAAGTCTGCTACCACCCTATCTTAGACTTTACTTTAGTTTTGTCCAAAAAACGCTCGGGTAAAGCATGACTTACATCAAAGATCGAGCGCAGCATACCTAAAGTCTGACTTAAGCTCGACTTTGACTAAAGTACGGCTAAAGTTCGACCGCAGCATACGGCCCTAAGTGTTTTATCAAACACTTAGTTTAAATGGAATTTAAGGAACCACAGACGTATGATTTAAAATTGGAATGGCGCAAATTGATGCTATTAATGTCCCTGATACACATAAAACATTTAGAAAATCCCTCACAATCTCATTAAAAGGAAAAGCATACTTTAAAAATATTCATTCATTCACTCGTCGTTGTGAAAACCTTAGTAGAATCTAAAAACCACATTTATTATAGTGCATTATTAAATGTAACATAATTTTTAAAGATAAGATCAAGGCATTTATCATAAAATGGTCACAAAATATCTCATGGGTTCGACAAATTATTTAAAATGTTCAGGGTTTATCAAAAGAAATCATATTAAAGAAAATTGGAAAGCTATTGCAGTCTAACTTTTAATGTAGTTCTGGCTGAATTACGCCCTTTTGTTCAATATTTTTTTTTTTTTAGATTTGTCTTAGACTCCATTACGGAAATTCTATTTATATCCAAATTTTGATAAGAAAAATTTTTTTTTTCATGTAATCGGTATATTGTGTCAGACTTATTTTAACTTCCTGGTGTTACCTTTCTAATAGTTACATCATACTAGTAGAATTTCAAAATCTGAATCACATGATCTTAGTCGCTAAAATAAGGCAGCAAACCAAGATCTCATCTGCGTGCATTCTTAAATTACTGATGTCCTTGAACACATTCCTTCATTGCACACGACATGGCGTTGCCCGCCTTCATTAGCCTAATAAAGTGCAGAAGATAGGACGTAAAACTCCATTCATTTTATTTCTAAAGATCACTTGACAGTTGAAAATCGAAATCGAGTAGGCCAATGTCGGTGGCCAGGAAATAAATCTATGGCGTATTCTGCTTTTTCAAGTCCATCTAGATCACAAACAGAGCATATAATTTGGTGTAAAACTCCATTTCACCTCCTCTAAGTTAGAGGGAATGTAAGGGATTTTCTAAATCTTTTATATACTTTTCTGGAACACTTATAGCATCAATTTGAACCATTCCAATTTTATGTCAGACATCTGAGGTTCTTGCAATTCTAAAAAACTAAATGTTCGATTTTGCGATTAGCGAAGTCATCAAACACTGAATTCTATTGGAATTGCAGGAACAACAGACGTCTGATTGAAAATTGGAATGTTGTAAATTGATGTCAATGTCCCCGATACACCTCTGTTCAATCCCTTAAATTGTTCGTAGGCATGATATCGTCAATACCATTAAGAAATTCATATTGCATCCTGCACGGAACGTGTGTTCATTAACACTATGAACCCTACGATAAGTATTGAATCTGAAATTTTTAGATGAGGGTGTCCAGTAGGAGTCACAGATTTATCAAGGGAAGCTCAAAACGGTAAAACAAGGGGGCGGGGGGGGGGGCAACCCCGGACCAGCCCTTTTTATTGGGGAGGGGAGTGACCCCCGTAAGAACATACCCCTGTAAAACGCCACTGACGTAAGCCAACTCTTCTTTGATTTCCCAACTGTTATAAGATCTTGTACGTGCACAGCCTGTAGCACACGTGACCTCAGTTTATTGTCAAATTCAAACTACTGTTCACTACTCCCCTGTCACCAACCCCCACCCGAAACTTGCATCACTGACAAGAGGAAACCAGGTTAAAAATAGATGATTGTGGGCGGACATTTGACTTTTACCTCCTGATTTGTCCGATCAATTGTATTTATCTTTAAAGTTAAGAGTATTGTTCATTAGATTATCGGCGACTGGGAGAAAACAGAACGTATTGATGAAATTCCGGAGAAGAACAAAAAGATTATAGATTTGTAACCCCAATCTAAAGAAAGTGTAAGCCGAAACATGTCGTGAATAAAGGTTGTAGGATATTGCTTAAATCGTGTGCACCGTTTGACCAACTTTGTTCACTGCTATCGAATCACCTTCAATGATAATTTGATATTTTTGCCAATAAAATTCTGACTTAATGCGTCTTGTTTCGTCTCTTTTAATCAATATCATTGCTTCAATTCCGTATTAGAAGTCATTCACCGTATTGGATTCTTTATGTTAAACAAATAGTACACGATACTTCATTTTCATAGGAAATAAACTACCAGTAAAATTCTCATTTAATTTCAATCATCTTCTCTAACTTATTTCTTCTTCCTTTGATCTCTCCACATTAAAATTTTTACAGAATGTCGTCAATATTCGCTCGGAAAATCTGAAAGAATTCTCACGAGCTAATCTGGATGTCGCGTGTTCACCAGGGGCTCTTACAGCTTTCGGAGGGGTCTTATGGCACAGTCGGTTAGAGCATTGAAACTTTACATGATGTCATTTGCTTAAGTTACGTCGATCAAATGGTAGTCGTGAGTTCTAATCTTGGTCGACGTGTGAAATTCTTGTAACCTTAATTAAGTCATGTCGGTTACGGATAATTCGGGAAAGATCAATGCCAAAAGGTTCTTTGCTGATGGTTTTACATCCGATGCCTGTCGTGCACGTATTTCTGTGATCGCCCACATCGTAAAAGCCATTTGACTAAAATAGACTTGGAAGTTGTCATCTGGTAAAGTATTTCTGGAATGAATTTCCATGAGCTTTTCTTGTATCGTGAAGACATACCTTTTTGCATTATGACACCCGATGTCGATGGTCCCTGATAGTAATCTGTAATCCTGCGTTGTTGGAATTACAGTTATAAAGTTATAAATTAATATATATAGAAATTGAAGATAAAATGTTAATTTCTATTCCATTACCCCATATCGCGATATGTATTGTATCGTGACCCTTGTATCGCGATACGTAGTGTATCGTTGCATGATTGGCGATACCCAGCATTATCAGAAATAGTGGAATAATCTGGAATTACAGGAACCATAGAAGTGGTACACTCAATCAGATTGCAATTCGCAATTGTGCACTACATTTACACAAGATCATTAGTTGCCAAAAGTATGGCGTTACATTCCATCGCAGTTAGTAAAGCATTCGCATTCGTCTAACTGCACTTACTATAAACATTACACTTTTAAATGAGGTCAGATGCTTCGATTCTATTTTAACCATTGACGTTCATGTTTCGTGTACTTATAAACACAAATTAATCCTGATTTTGATTTTTTATTCAGAGGACAAAAAAACAGTTTAATGCGTTCCGGAAAATTTCCAAAATAAGGAATGGAACATTCTGTCACCAATTTAACTCCTGTCAATCCTATTGCGTGTGTCGCCAAACCCGATTTGATGTCTTGTCATTGAATGAGCTTCACTTGTTATTAGTGTCAAATATTGCAATTCGTTTCGGTTTTATTCATTGGCAAATTGGAGGAATTTTAATGCACCGTTCAAGCAGCACATTATCTAATTGTGATGAAGACAAAATTTAATGATGTTGTCAATATTTTGTCATCTTAAGCTCTTGATGGTGTTACTGGTTTATTCGAAATGAAATAAAATAGATTCTTATGACTTACATTTCTGCACTTGAAGAACGAATGACTACTGTTTGTTTTTTCCAGGACATGCATGTAGCCAGATTTTGGAGGGGCAAGTTATATATCTTGGGGGGCAATGATGTATGGTGTTAAGTTGCAGTGATGGAATTTGTCTCTTTTTTCAGAGTTTCGAGAAAGTCGACTTTATATTTTATGTTTGGAAAAGTCAAAGACTAAGGTCCCCCCCCCCCCCCCTTGAAGGCCTCCTGTAGCTACGGATCTGGATCCAACTTCCAACGGTTCTTTAATTCGGACATCTGTAGCACACAGGGTTTCGGTCATTGCCCCAACCAAAGGCTTTTCAACGTCAACCCCGAGCAACCCCAACGGAAGAGGGTGGATTTGCAGCTGGTCTGACTGCACCCTACATTCAAATTCCTTATCATTTAACCTAGGGCATTAATCCCATTCTCCGCCACCCCTTCCCCCATATTCTCCCTCAACCGCCAATGATTAACAGAAACGCCACTGCCAGATCTAAAACGGAAGAAGAAATATGTGATATCTGTATTACCATAACCTCTCCATAGTAGTTATATCTAAAATACA
Source organism: Lottia gigantea (assembly GCF_000327385.1). Classification (NCBI taxonomy): domain Eukaryota; kingdom Metazoa; phylum Mollusca; class Gastropoda; family Lottiidae; genus Lottia; species Lottia gigantea. The sequence continues at coordinate 1,477,062 of NW_008708707.1, read as the reverse complement.
AGCCCGAGTTAGGATTACTATCATTTGTTGAATTAACAAAGACCAAATCAAGTTTGGTTCGAATTAATGGTAACGTCATCTTGTTGCAGCGTGACTCTTGATCTTTCCATTGTCACGATCTAATGGTATTAGAAAAATTAACTCAGATATATTTCTGTTTCATTTGATTACTTTGTGAGAAATGTAAATAAAACTTACTTATAACGTTGTCTTTTCAATGTTATCAAATAATCTTATCTTTGATGTATGGAACTTTTTTTCGTGCTCTTGGTTGTTATTTGATTATGTTCTGTAGATACTTTATAAAGCTGAAACGTGCTCCTCTGTCGACGTGCTTTTAAACTGTGGATGTGTGTACAAGCTTCAGATAACAAGAAGATTATCATGTCTCCTTTAATTCCAAGTATACCTGTCTAGGAGAGTGCTCTTGGCTGGTATGCATGGTTGGCGGATGCTGATATCGCAGACCAGGTAGTTTTTGGTAGCCGAAGTAGTTGGTAGTTGGATTGGTTTAAATTGGATGATTCTGTGTTGTTGGTCTGGTCGCTGATAATTCTTTAGATCTGGTCAGGTCGAATGACATGGCGGTTAAACTCGGCCCTGGATGGTGTGGCGTGAGTTACTCGATCTCCTTCATTCTTCCAAACTCGTTCTGAACATGGTAATTCTTGTTGATTGGTAGTCGAATGGCATAATATTTGTTATGTTTTATATATATCTGGTACATGCTCATATGTCGGGGTGCTCTTAAAGTGGATGTGTGTACAAGCTTCAAAATAACAGGACCTTTAGTTCACAGATATATCAGTCTAGGATTGTGCTCTCGGTTGCTATTGGGCTGAAAGATACTTGCGAAGCTCTTGTGAAGATGTTTTCTAAAAAAAAATTATGTGTATCTGTATCACTGATAGCATTGGTATAAATCATTCAATTTTCAGTCAAACGTCTTTTGTTCTTGCAATTCCACTAACATTAAGCGTTTTATAATTTTCAAAACCTGCCGTCAAGTGCCTTAACGACGTGATATAGGCATAAAACGCTTGCACTAATTCAACATGCCGATTTTACAATGCCCTTCGTCAGCAAAAAGCATCGTTCCTTTTCGCACTTAAAATATCTAATTGCACAGGTTTTTCGCCCTTGTTTTCAGAAATTTCCATTGTTAATTTTGTTCATCGTTGCTTCGCACTGCATATTTTGATGATATACAACGAAATTATCTATTTCTATTATTACGTTGACTAGACTATGGTCTTTTGAAGTGTGTTGCAGCCTTTCATTAAAAATCTACCTATATCGATATTTAGAATAATTGGGGTCTTCTAAGAACCAAGACCGTATTTCCTAGTTTTATCAAACTATTTTTATTTAAACACGTCCATACTCATCGAAGTATTTTTTGTATTATATTGTATGTGGTACTCAAAAAAATTCAGGTCCTTTTTTTCTTTGTTCTTTATTATGACTTAGCAAAATTTCCCTTGTTGCACACTGCTCTGCATTAACCCATTTTGCGCAAAATCAACAATACAGAATTGGTGATTCAAGGGAAGCAATCCTAATTCCTGGCAGATCATTAAAAACTTTGACCACAAACAATATTGGAAAATCCATTCTGTACGAAGATTTAATCGGCTTTGTTAACAAACTTTTGTAGTCCCAAACGACCAGCCATTGATGTTTGAACTATCAGAATCACGCGGCATTGTAACAATCTGTATGATGTTTGAACTATCAGAATCAGGAAATAGTACTGGTAAACAGGAACTTTCATTAAATGACCCTGTACGTTACCGAGCGCTATAAGAACAATAAGAATTATCTCCCTTACATCACATCTTTATTAAAACTATTTAGAAAGAAGAAAAGACCATGTATTTTTTTTGCTATCTTGACCTACTGCAAGAATATAATCTTAGGCTAAGAATGAACCTAATATAACTCTCTAAAACACTTAACAAAGTTTGAAATAATGTATCTAAATACACTGTGTATTTAGAAAAATAAAAAAAACATCGTCTTTTTGGAAACATAACCATTGAAATTTTAAAATGTTCGGTTGGTATTTGGCTGTTTTGGTAATATTCGGCTTTGAAAAGGCACACATAGAGTTACCTCCCTTATGGAAATTGTGAGACCTGATAATCTTTATTAAGTGACCGCTCGATCATTGGATTCCCCTCGTAATTAGCTATTTAAGAGCTAATTATTGACTTCTGAGACAAACTTGTACACCTATAATAATGGAATATATATAGATGTAAATGAAAATAAGGGAACCGAACTTCAAGGAAAGATAAGTTTAGCTTTTGTAAATCACTAACGTTCAGACAAGTATTATATCCTGTCGTTTTGAAGATAGAAGAAGTGCTTCACGTTGCTTCTGCGATTGGTATAATGGATGTTGTCTGAAAATGTACACTCATTTAAAGTTATTTCCCCTTGATTGAAATCTAAGTTCCATATTATGCAAATTCGAAATGTGGCACTTTCTGCTGCCAATAGTACTTTGGTATCGGAAACGGGGACGTTTTATCTAAGCTAATCAGTAATAGTGATCACAGCCTTCAAATCCAAATGTTTTTAAGAGACTCTCCTTTTTGAAGAACAGTTAAGGACTGAATATAAAATTATTGCGCCGCGTATTTTCTGGATGGTGACGTACAACTTTCGGATACCCCAATTTTCAGGAATGGGATAAACGTGTGAACGAAATAAATAATAGTGAAATTCCTCGTTTGGTAATTATATGGTTTTCGTACATTTTTAGTACTTCTGAAGATTATTTACATAATATTTTTATTATATTTTAATAACTCGAAATAGAGTGATTTTTAAAAAATTATCCAAGATATTTCAAAACCACAGCAGAGACATTGTAGCATTTACAAACGAAAACCATATTTTTGAAATAAATTCAGAATGGCTTGCGTCAAAAGCTTAAACCTTATTCTGTGAAAGTAGTACCCTTAAATTTTTATTTGAAGATCATGGTCCTAAATCTGCGGGCAAGCGAACAGTCATATTGTGGACGATATTTTGTCACAGACTAAAGTCTTGTCAAGAGTTCGACCGACCGACTGGCTAAAACCACACGAGGAGACAACAAATCTTCAGTCGGCCGTTTTCCACTTTGTCGATAATCACGTGTGGATCATGCAATTGAAAGGAAAATCAATCTGATTGGATGATGATACTCTCTTGCAGACGATGCAACAATCGGCGACAAATATCAAACTGGTTTAATATTATATATCCTGTAGGCAATGCGGTACTCTTATCGGGCACACGTGAGATTTTACTCATAATTCGCATCGGCGACAAAAATAGGCGACAAAGACTGTTCGTGTGCCCGCAGCATAAAAGATTATCCTAAGGCTCCAAGACATACTGATATCGTGCTATTGTATCAATCACGTATTTCATTAAGTATTTGTCAATAATCATATCAATGAATGAAATCCTATAGAAAACCTAGTCGCGTTCATAAATTCAACCGAACAAATCGCACCCCATTTCAGAAGCGGACTGAACACCTCAAGGTCCTCGTACCATTGGGCTTCCTTAGTTCCCCGGGCCCTCAACCCTGATCGTTCTTGCCTTTACTCTACTTATATAAATAAAATCATTTTTTTAGGCTATTATATTTTTTGAAAAATGTTTCAATATTCATTTAGTTTAATGATTATATCGTCTTATATAAAGATTCTATTCTTTAGTGGCACCTGGTAAGTACAACGGATGAATATATGCTCTTGATGCTATTAACGTTTCTAGTGTGGCAAGTTTAATGCAACATTGTTCCATCATCTTTCACATTGTACGTTCAATAACTCAAGTCAATAGAAGCCGTTTCATTGGAGTTCTATCACTTGGCTATTACCCTTTGGCTTTTCACAAATTCTGATTTGATATCTGGAAAGACGGCCTTCTTAAAAGAGATGTAAATATGTTTTCTACAGGCGACACAAGCCTGTTACGTTTTGAAGATTTGAATTGAAAGCAAAACCTTTGGATAGATGAAAAGAAATCTGTGATTCTAATCTAATGGACTGTTAAACTTCAACTGTGAATAGCTTTTTTTAACTCTTAGACTTTTAGATAAAAAAAACATGAACAAATGTAACACATTAGGATTTTTTTCAAAGAAAATTAGATTTTAGTTTAAGAATAATAGCAAATCATATCCGCTGTAGACATAATTAACGAGTCTGGGGAACGTTATATAGTGGACTTTTTGTAGGGAAACGCATTTGGGCATTAGGTTATCAAAAAAGTAAAGTGAATGAATGGTCGTCGCTTTGTTTGGAGTTGAGAAAGTGGAATTTCTAGGAAACTAAGGGCCCGAGAAGGGAGGTGGTGGGGGGGTTGGGGCACAGGCCATTCTTTCACTATGTAATATAATACAAAATTTGAAAAACGGGGCCAAAGTCGGGTAACCTCTTTTCTTTCCCCCGCAGAAACGCCACTGCACGGCGAATGAGGGTGTGGACAGACGCAATCTAATTGAATTCAGATTACAATTACGTATCGTTTTTGTCTTCTACATTGTAATCTAACAAGTTTTCTACCAAAGCCATGTCCCAATGGTAGTATTTTAAACCAATCAAAGCGTGTCATGTAAAACCCGAATCGTTATACAATAAAGAATTGTGGGATAGCGCAACCAAAAAGACTGTCATATTGCTCTATTTTAGGATTCAATATCCCACAATTCATCATTTTATCAAGATTCCACTCTTGCAGCCTCAAAGGCATGTTTTCCGGCAAAAATATCATTACCTGGTTAGAAATTCGGGCAACCTCCAGATAGTTCGCCCCCCTCGGACGTAAACCTGGCTCCTCCGCTGTATTTGAGCAACATTAAAAACGTGTTTGAACATTTGGTTTAATATCCTTTAACAAATGGGCCGAATTTATTTTATTAGAAATCTTCAAGTATCGATTTTTCACAAGCTTTCGTTATCTTTTCAATGTTAATTTGAAATCAAGAAAACGTTTGAGATGTTTTGTTTTTACTATTAACCAATAAGTCACCGGTAGCCTGGAGGTTCAGCAATGGATTAATCATCCCGTGTGTCCCTTGGCAGTCATCCAGCTCGGAGAAACTGGCTTGATGAAGAAAACGTCTAATCGTTCAGATGGGACAGCTGTGCACGATAAAGATCCATCGACAATTTTACTATTAATTGTAGTGTACAAATGGCAAAAGAATGTTCATCCCGGGTTACCTTGTCAGTCATGTAACGTCTTACTAACTAAGGGCCTGACGTGAAATAAGGAATAATCGTTCGGAAGGAGCAATAAACCGAGGTTCCGTGCCCTAGAGGATGAGCGCGTTAAAGATCCTCGCCGGTACTAAAACGAAAACGAGTAGACTAACGCCGCTATCCTCCTGTTATTCAACTTACTGGAAGTTTTCAAGATTTCCAGTCTGTGGCTAATGCTTTTACTGGGGTTTGGGCCCACTAAGAGGTCGGGGCTTGTAGACTTGGTTCAACCAGTCCCTATGGCAGTCAGCCACTGTGTAATATATCATATTATCTTATGATTGATATATCTTCCGGGGCTATCAATTCCCAAGAGAAGATTTACGTATAATTTTCTTATCTTTCAATATAGAATTACTCTTGAATATATATTTTAGTATATAATGATTCTCCCCGTGGACATTTGAATAAAGGTAGGCCTATACATATAATGTTCATGTCACGTTGACCTAGCATATTTGCCATTCTGTAGCTTGGTTTGTCACAGAGCAATGCCTGCATGGATGGATGCATTTAAAGGGATTGTAAAATGGTTTTTATGTATATCAGGGACACTGATAGCATCGTTTTCAGCTATCCCATTTTTCAGTCGGACGTCTGTGGTTCTTTAAAATTGCCATGAAAGCGGCATAAGCCTACTCTTTTTAGGTTTTCAACTGTTGAGAGATCTTTAACGTGCTAAGCCTACTAGTTAAACCGGATTTAAAGCTGGTAATGCTCCTCCTTTCCTATTCGTCCAAATTTAAAATCAGTTCACATTCAAATATAAAAATTCACCAATCAGATAATTCCATTCATTTGCTCAAAGTCGGTACTCAAAGGTCGTCCCATTTTTCAAAAAAAGTCATTATCCTATTGGTTTTTGCTCTTTAGCCAATGACTTTAATTCGTTCTGACACTGATTGGAGTTGATTAGTCGGATCGATCGAACCGTACATTCCCAACACGGTAGCCGTGGTGTGTTTGCAATGTAGCGGCGAAAGTTAACAATTGTAAATTCTATGCCAAAGTCTTCAAAATATTGAATGAAGGCTTGGGTACTTTTATAAACATTTGATAATATCACTATTGCAATTGCCCTCAGAAACCATTATAAGCAGCATTTTGCGATAGTACCGTCTTTAATTGCTTAGTTATCGTGGAATTACAAGAAATAGAATGGTAAATCTTGATGCTATCAATGCCTTCGATTCACATTAAATTTCACAAAACCTCTTTACAATTCCTTCAATTTCAGTGTCAAATGCAGTTACCTACTTTCTGTGCCAGTCCCCAAGTGACACAAGCGAAGTTAAGTAGAAATTACTTAACTCAAGTTCTTTATCAGCTAGTTTTTTACTTAATAATTCCAAGAGTCACATAATGCTATGTATAATAAAGTAAAAACTGCCATTAAAAGATTAATAGTAGCATATGAGGTCAGACAGCACACTGTTGGAGAAAATTTGATTATTTTCAGATGATTACTGAAAACTTTGCCATTATTTACAGATTATAAAGCACTGGTTACCTCATCTTCATTACACCAAGCTATTACGAACTCCGTCTTATACCTTGCCATCATTTAGCACCTAAATGAAGTTTCTTTTGTAAATTAAAACACGAGTTCACAAAGTAGACAAGAACTGGTAGTTACACGCGCAGAAGCGTACATTCAAATCAAATCGCTGCGTTTGCAAACTAGGGTCAAAAGACAAATGCCTTATGATGTCAAGGTATAAGACGGAGTTCGTAATACCTTAACATTGTGAAGATGTGTTTACCCAGGTACAATCTATAATCCAATCAAATCACCAGCTTCAATGATACACGAAAAGTGTCTCATGATGTCACGGTATAAGAGGGAGATCGTGATACCTGGACATTGTGAAGATGCGGTAACCAAAGTATAATTTCCATCGAAAACGTCTTATTGTCTGTATTTGCCAATTATCCAAATGTGTTACGTACTCCGTATTATACCTTGACATTGTGAAGATGTGGTCACCCATGTTAAGTGTCCATCACGTCGAGACTGCTTCGTCAAAGTTGTCTTGGAAATGACGGGAAATGAATTTATTATATAAATATTCTCTGTCTTCAGTCAGTGTCTCATGAATTTTAATAATTCCATTAGAAATAATAGATGAATTGAGACTTTATTTATTAATGTCAAAGCAGTTAGTTGTCGTACTTTTTTTAGAGTATATTATTCCTTGGACATGTAAGTTCGACACTTTATGTTCCCTTATTTTTGAGTGTCCCATCCCGATATGGGCCTAGACGATTCTGTTAAAGATCGGCTCAATATCTATGTTTCTATTGTGGTCTATGTCTCCATTGTGGTCTATGTCTCTATTATGGTGTATGTCTCTATTGTGGTGTATGTCTCTATTGTGGTCTATGTCTCTATTGTGGTGCATGTCTCCATTGTGGTCTATGTCTCAATTGTGTTCTATGTCTCTATTATGGTGTATGTCTCTATTGTGGTCTATGTCTCTATTGTGGTGCATGTCTCCATTGTGGTCTATGTCTCAATTGTGGTCTATGTCTCTATTAGCGTTTATGTTTCTATTGTTGGCTATGTCTCCATTGTGGTGCATGTCTCTATTGTGGTGCATGTCTCCATTGTGGTGTATGTTTCTATTGTGGTGTATGTTTCTGTCGTGGTGTATGTCTGAATTGTGGTGTATGTCTCCTTTGTCGCCTCTCTTGTGGTCTATGTCTCTATTGTGGTCTGTGTCTCTATTGTGGTCTGTGTCTCTATTGTGGTCTGTGTCTCTATTGTGGTCTGTGTCTCTATTGTGGTTTATGTCTCTATTGTTGGCTATGTCTCTATTGTGGTGTATGTCTCTATTGTGGTCTATGTCTCTATTGTGGTCCATGTCTCTATTGTGGTGCATGTCTCCATTGTGGTTTATGTCTCAATTGTGGTCTATGTCTCTATTAGCGTTTATGTTTCTATTGTTGGCTATGTTTCTATTGTGGTGCATGTTTCTATTGTGGTGCATGTCTCTATTGTGGTGCATGTTTCTATTGTGGTCTATGACTCTATTGTGGTTTATGTCTCTATTGTTGGCTATGTCTCTATTGTGGTGCATGTTCTATTGTGGTGCATGTTTCTATTGTGGTGCATGTTTCTATTGTGGTGCATGTTTCTATTGTGGTGCATGTCTCCATTGTGGTGTATGTTTCTATTGTGGTGTATGTTTCTATCGTGGTGTATGTCTGAATTGTGGTGTATGTCTCCTTTGTCGCCTCTCTTGTGGTCTATGTCTCTATTGTGGTCTGTGTCTCTATTGTGGTTTATTTCTCCATTGTGGTCTATATCTCAATTGTGGTCTATGTCTCTATTATGGTGTATGTTTCTATTGTGGTCTATGTCTCTATTGTCGTTTATGTCTCTATTGGTCTCTTTTGTGATCTATGTCTCTATTGTCGTTTATGTCTCTATTGTTGGCTATGTCTCTTTTGTGGTCTATGTCTCTATTGTGGTTTATGTCTCTATTGTTGGCTATGTCTCTTTTGTGGTCTTTGTCTCTATTGTGGTTTATGTCTCTATTGTGGTTTATGTCTCTATTGTTGGCTATGTCTCTTTTGTGGTCTATGTCTCTATTGTCGTTTATGTCTCTATTGTTGGCTATGTCTCTTTTGTGGTCTTTGTCTCTATTGTCGTTTATGTCTCTATTGTTGGCTATGTCTCTTTTGTGGTCTATGTCTCTATTGTGGTTTATGTCTCTATTGTTGGCTATGTCTCTTTTGTGGTCTTTGTCTCTATGGTGGTTTATGTCTCTATTAATGTCTATGTCCCTTTTGGGGGGAAAGTTAAAAAAAACACAATCTATTCACATGCCAGCTGTTATATATATGAAATACACAATATTATATGTATCTTGTACACCAGCAGATAATAGTTAGGTTCACTCTAAATAGAAAACGTTTTTTGATGTGCAAGGATACAAAAAAAATTCACTATTCAAAACTTTAGGTTTGTATGTTAAAAAGCTAATTTTGTTAACAGGGGATAGTTTCTGGCGTTAAATATTCTAGTTTGCACACATTACGAACGTTTTGATGATTTTGTCACGCTCTCTACTGTACTGCCCTGCTTCGAGGTCCATTTGACACACCTTGATAAATCTTGTTCAAACTACAAATCATATTTTTGCCAGCTGAACTTTTGCTACCTGAGCGCATGGATTTTGCCTTGCGTTCAGGTTGCAATAAGTGTTTTTGTAAGTTTTTTTCTACTGCTTGAGTTGTAGTGCACTAATAAGGACGATCTCTGCTCGGTTCAACGTCTTGCGTTGGAACTAACTCTCTTTGTCGAACACCGAGATGCATATCTTTTCTACTTGTGATACTGTCTTGTAACTTCTTTAAACACGGTGAACTGAATTAGTGGGTAACTTGAATTTTCGGAAAATTGCTTTCAAATTCATAAACATGGTGAGCTGTATCAGTGAAAACACTGCGTTATCGTCCAAATCTCGAATGTGTCGTATTAGTGAGTAACTCGAATTTTATGTTCACTTGATGACCTGTATCAGTGAGTAACTCGAATTTTCTGTTAACTTGTTGAGCTGTATCAGTGAGTAACTCAAATTTTCTGTCCAATTGATGAGCTGTATCAGTGAGTAACTCGAATTTTCTGTTCACTTGATGACCTGTATCAGTGAGTTACTCGAATTTTCTGTTCACATGATGACCTGTATCAGTGAGTTACTCGAATTTTCTGTTCTCATGATGACCTGTATCAGAGAGTTACTCGAATTTACTTGGTGAACTGTATCAGTGAGTAACTCAAATTTTCCGTCCAACACGAACACTGAAAGTAGCTTTACCTTCCATAAACTTCGTGTGCCGTATCAAAAAATGTCACTCAATAATTTTTAACAGGATTTGAATATGGTCTTAAGTTCCACTCTAAAATTGTTGTTTAAAAAAGCATATATAAAGGGATTTGCCACGTTGTATATAAAATACATATAAAACACCACCAAGTTCAAGGTTACCAGTTTGTGAGCCATTAACCAGGCGGGTAAAAAGGCAATAATAAAAACAAGAGTCACTATAAACAACATAAAAGCCGTTTTAATATTCGCCATACGCATTTTCTCCAAGCGCGTTCTGGACATATTGGAATTGATTCCATTAGCTGTGTTGTTTTCCACGTGTGTGCTCTCACATTTATTTTTCAATTTATCACCGTTAGTTTGACTGAGTTCCAAAGCCACCGTGGCCTCAGATTGCTCACACTCGATACTAGAGTTCTCTGTGTTTGTCACAGGCCAACAGCAGTTATTGGATTTGATTTGTAATCGTTTTTCCCGTTGTGAGATAACGAAGCGATAAATTAGACTGTACAGCGCTAAAACAATGAGACAACAGACTAAAAATAGAGCCGAATAAATCTTCTGATATACCATAAAGAACACGGAGTTAATAACATGCTCGTTGGTTCGACATTGTCCCTTATCTATGAATGCTTTAATGGTTTTCACTGGCGTAGGCGTCGTTGATACGTTCACGGACAACGTTAACGTACTAGCAGCAGCTGATGAATTCTGGCGATGCGTGTAACCAGTCGGATACGACGAGTAATGTACCACACTACTACTATCACTAAAATCCTCTACGGTTACGTCTGGATCCAGAAACGGTTTCGAAGTGGTTAGGAGATCGTCAACTTCCAAATCCTGCAAGACCCATGTGGTATAATGTATACAAGCAATGATGCCCAAAGATAGAGACAGAACACTCAGAGAAGCTACGATAATTTTCGCCCGTCGGATGGTCATCACGTGTAAAAACGGATGACAAATGCATAAATATCGATCGAATGCTATAGCAACCATGACAAATGCCGAAAACGGAATCGTTGTCGTAATGAGGAAATGATATATTTTACAAACGGCATCGTCCACGACAAACTCAACGGATTCTAAGGTAATCGTAAACGGTATGGTCACAAGACAGGTAATGAAGTCCGTTCCAGCGAGAGTCAGTATAAAGATAGTTGACGTAAGCTTCTGCTTCAGATTGTAAAAGACGTAAAAAGCAAGAGCATTTCCTATGGTTCCGAAAACGGCGAAAATGGATAGGATTCCGATTACGGCATGCAACTGTGCTGCGTCTATCGGTCCGTCTTCCGGTACGGTATCATTAACTGTGGCCATTGCTGGGATATATCATACCTGAAAGCATAAAAATAGAATATTTACATAAGTTATAATCAAACTGGTACTTCTTGGGTACGTCTTCTGTATGTGCTTTCAGTACAAAAACCAGCAGATCGCATTCCTCGTTCTTTTATATCTCATTGCAACGAATATGGAAGGCAGCAAAGGTAAAGAATTCCCCGACAGGTGGAATCGAAAAATAGCAGGTTACTGTCTCCCGTCTTCAGCGCCTTCAGGTCCAGAAGAGTAGGACGTAAAACTCCAGTTCATTTGATTCCCGTGACTAATTAAATAAGTATCAATCATATCAACATTATTGAAAAATTTATTACTACTCTTCATTAATAAATGATAATGATGATGATTAGATTAATGTAATGATAGAGACAATGACGATAAACAATAACAGTCGACTCATTATACACAATTTACTGTAGACAGTGACCGAACTCGAGAGCCCGCGGACTTAAGTGGGTTTGGGACCCCATCACAGCGGCGTTTCTAAGAGGGGAAGGTAGGAGACTGGCTTTGACACGTTCACTACTTTTACCATATCATAGAAAGATCATCGAATTTTACTCCATAAACAACAAGAAAATGGCAAATTCAAATGAATTCGGACATTTTGTTCTTCCCACAGTAAGCCTATGGGACTAAGTGGACGAGTCGCTTTAAATCAAATTCTATGTGATTTATACATGAAAATAATTAAATGATTAATTAGCTATTTGTTTTGGTCCTGACTAACGAGAGCTTGTTTGATGTTCTTTTGATGTCAATTGACTTAAGGTCGGAATGTGATAATCAATCTTACTTTTGCTTTCGTCTAGTCCGATACTAGCTGACTCTCATAGCTATTTCACTAGTTAGAAGTTGGTTATATTGTCAGTACCTTTCGGAGCGACTTCCGTCAATAATAACTATCAGACGCCAGATATAGAGTCAGCAAGTTATAGACCTGCCTTTGTCAATAATAACTATCAGACGCCAGATATAGAGTCAGCAAGTTACAGACCTGCCTTTGTCAATAATAACTATCAGACGCCAGATATAGAGTCAGCAAGTTACAGACCTGCCTTTGTCAATAATAACTATCAGAGGTCAGATATAGAGTCAGCAAGTTACAGACCTGCCTTTGTCAATAATAACTATCAGACGCCAGATATAGAGTCAGCAAGTTACAGACCTGCCTTTGTCAATAATAACTATCAGAGGTCAGATATAGAGTCAGCAAGTTACAGACCTGCCTTTGTCAATAATAACTATCAGACGCCAGATATAGAGTCAGCAAGTTACAGACCTTCCTTTGTCAATAATAACTATCAAAGGTCAGATATAGAGTCAGCAAGTTATAGACCCGCCTCCGTCAATAATAACTATCAGAGGTCAGATATAGAGTCAGCAAGTTACAGACCTGCCTTTGTCAATAATAACTATCAGGTCAGATATAGAGTCAGCAAGTTTCATCAATAATAACTATCAGAGGTCAGATATAGAGTCAGCAAGTTTCATCAATAATAACTTTCAGAGGTCAGATATAGAGTCAGCAAGTTTCATCAATAACAAATATCAGAGATCAGATATAGAGTCAGCAAGTTTCATCAATAATAACTATCAGAGGTCAGATATAGAGTCAGCAAGTTTCAACCATAATAACTATCAGAGGTCAGATATAGAGTCAGCAAGTTTCGTCAATAACAACTATCAGAGATCAGATATAGAGTCAGCAAGTTTCATCAATAATAACTATCAGAAGTCAGATATAGAGTCAGCAAGTTTCGTCAATAACAACTATCAGAGGTCAGATATAGAGTCAGCAAGTTTCATCAATAATAACTATCAGAGGTCAGATATAGAGTCAGCAAGTTTCGTCAATAACAACTATCAGAGATCAGATATAGAGTCAGCAAGTTTCATCAATAATAACTATCAGAGGTCAGATATAGAGTCAGCAAGTTTCATCAATAATAACTATCAGAGATCAGATATAGAGTCAGCAAGTTTCATCAATAATAACTATCAGAAGTCAGATATAGAGTCAGCAAGTTTCGTCAATAAAAACTATCAGAGGTCAGATATAGAGTCAGCAAGTTTCATCAATAATAACTATCAGAGGTCAGATATAGAGTCAGCAAGTTTCGTCAATAACAACTATCAGAGATCAGATATAGAGTCAGTAAGTAAAATATAGCATTTTATCAGAAATACATAGAAAAATGTTTCGGACTTTTCTTTGGTTTACTTTTATAAAGCTTGATTGAGTTGGAGCTTCATTTCAGTCAAATTGACCAACGGCAAAGCAAATACGAAATCATCTCAATCATCGATGTTTGCAATTGTAACATCTCTTTGAGGTATTATTGAACGTGAGTGATTACGGTATTATGTTGCGTGTTTTAAATTCTTGTTCAATATGTTTTAACGTCTTTCTTTTTGATTTTAGATGATGCGAAATAGAGTTTTACGTCCTAGTTTTTCCACTAAGGGTTGATCAGTATGGGAAAAGTCATGAAATTGTTGGATCACGCACGCTGAGTTTTATTTCTATTTGCAGCATTACAATTTTCGTCAGATGCCTGTGGTTCCTGAAATTTGAAAAATGCCTAACTGCATATGACTATCGCAACAGCTAATATCTAAGAGCTGGCCTTTTAGCGGAATTGCAAGACCTGCAAGCATCTGACTAAAAATTGGAATAATGCAAATCGAAGCTACTAGTGTCCATGATACAAAAAAAAATCAGAAAATCCTCTTACAATGCTCTTTACAAATATTGCCAACAATTGAAATTTTTTTGGTTTCTTTCTCATTACAATAAGAATACCAAAAGGCATATCCTCTTTCGTCTATACACGATATTGCTATGCGATTCATTCGGTTTTTCTTAACAAGTCTAAAAGAAGACCAAGTTTCTTACGCAACATAAAGGTATACTACGAATTAAAATATTTTAAACTTGGTTAAAATCAATCTTTGTTCATCAGTGGACTTATCTGGTGTCAAAATTATACAACAATAAATAAATCCATAAAACTAAGTAATAATTCATTAAAATTAGCTTAGAAGCGCCTTTCTATAATTAATTAGTTTAATAGATATATTATGGTCTTATAGAGATTATGCATTAGCCCTGGCACCCGGAAAGTCCAACTAAAGAATATATACTCTTGTACACCAAGTTTGAAACTTTAAATTTTATGTCCATTCTAAGTGGTAGTATTCCTTTGAAATTCTTTTCTTTTAATGGAAAACAATTTGTTTTTTTTTTTGATATTTGAATTTAAGATTTCCATTGAAAAAGTTCATAGAAGTCACAATATTAATCTGCCACGCGTGTAGTTTTTTTTTTACTGAACGAGTCGTGTCGATTAACCAGCCTCACGATCAGTTCTTCTCGCTTATTGGAATCAGTTTTCATAAACATTTTGTCTTCAGTAAACAATCAAAATGAAAACGAAACGTTATGTAAAAAACGAAAGAACGCATATAGGTAATAATATAGGTTGGGCATAGGCATATTCCGTTATGAAACGCAATTCCGGCGGTATTCTTTCAATATTGCATAATTATAAATTACAGGATCTCTTCAATTTAAGCGGAATCCAAGATATTGATCACATCAGCTTCGTTCATCGTCAATTTCCAAGTGTAAGGAAGGCAAATAAATGATTTACTATATCGTTTCGAGCGGATAAAGGGTGGAAATGCATTGTGAAACGACGATGACTACATTTTTGAGGGAAGATCTGACGCGATCGCACCAGTCCTCCGAGGTTCGGGTACTGAAAACGTGATCAGCTACTGTTTTTAAAAGTTTAAACAGCCGTGTTACCACGCACTGTTGATTACCATTTTTTGTACTATTGATGATACTATTAACGTTTTCTACAGTCCTTTTTGAATACCGAATTTCTCCCTACGATCCTCAAAAAACGAAATTTTGATAATACATTTAATTTTACAAAATTTGTAATGCTGGCGTTATGTTTATCACCGACTATTCTTTCAGGTTTTTTTTTAATAAAACTGAATTGAATCCAAATGAAAAAGTGCGGATTTGAGATAAAGTAAGTTGAAGATTTCAATTTCAAGCCATTACTCGCGGTAAGATTTGTCACTCAAAATGTAGATTAAGGTCTTTTAATTTGAAGGAAATGTGACGTACGAACTTTTCAAATATCAGATGAAAATTTTTTATCTGTTCAGTTTATCTAATAATTCAGAGAACACACAAAGAACGAGCGAATGTTTGGTGCCAGTGGGCTTTTGAAATGTTTCATTTGCAAACAAACAAATCTAAGGTTCTTTGTATCTGTGGTAGCTTTGTAAAGACGGTCTTCTATTTTCATGTCAATGGTTAAAGGGACAGATTCGCCATATTCGAGAGTTAGTCTTCAGAAGTACTAGAAATGAACGAAAATTGTATTATTCCTTCAAAAATATCTAGGAATAAATAATAAAACTAGGATTTTCACTTTCTGATTCTACTTAAAGTCTTTTCTATATCTGACAGAGTCTTTAAGAAATGACGAGTCGTCAATTTAAATTTCCAACGCGGATAATACTGAAAACATGGGTATTTGATGGCTCAAATTTCAACGGTGACCTATGAACACGATTATTGATTAAATTAGCTAAATAAAATCCCATTTCTAAGACGATTGGTCAAACGGATGGCAAATCTGTACCTCTAAAGGCAGACATCTCTTAAAATGAAAGTAGCTTTAATGTCATTCGACATAGTCTACATATAAGACCTCCACCCCCGCCGCTTCATTGACAGTTATAAATGCTAATGCAGATATCCTTGGAGAATTTCTTTATTTAGAAACTGCATGGTGTTGTCCATCTTCATTGGAAATGAAATGAAAATGAATTTTACGTCATAGTCTATTAGCTGATGACAGAGCAAGAAAGTATGACGATAACAATTGAATTTCATTGTCATGGTAGGTTTGTGAAATGTCGAGTTTCTTGCTCAAACAAACTTATTGTCCGAGGGTGTTTCTTCGCCAAAATAACTGTCAGACGAAGCACCCAGTTGGAAAACCAAAAACCCAGGCAAATATTGCTGTCTTGACAAAATGACCCCCATGC